>NW_028151836.1:0-103441 GCF_964638095.1 Poromitra crassiceps
GGTTATTGGTTGCCATGGCAACTCTCTTACTAAGAGAGTAATAATAAGGCTTACCTCAAATGACAACGTAGAAAAAAAAATGGAGGAGACAGCTGTCAGATCCTTGTGAATCGATCTTCGCTTATAACTTTACTAATACTTCGCAGAAAATGATGTTTTGTACAAGAATAGATGCGGGCTAATGTCTTCTTTGCAAAAGAAAGGCTGTTAACCCCGCATTTAACTCCGCATTTAACCCCGTAACGTTAGTTGGTGTCAGCTTTGCAGAAAGCATTCAGCTTCTCAACAAGCGCTGAGAATGCAGCGCTGCGGCTCGAGCTGCCTGTCGGGGTTTCCAGAAAAATCTCAGCTACTCAGCAAGCGCCAGGATTGGCCAATGTCAACTTCAGTCTCCAGAACGATCCAATCAAATCACCCGCATGTTCTTGCGGTCCCGCCTTACAGTAGTGTTTCAACTGACTCTATCAGAATGACATGCCAGTCGGAGTCGGACTTATAGTATTATTATTATTATTATATTATCATACTTGGAAACCGTTTTATAAAAGCAATATAGCACTCGAGCAGCGTGTGTTGTGGAATATATCCAGCTGATAAACTGTTATCCCACTCGGCCTGCGGCCTCGTGGGATAACAGTTTATCAGCGGGATATATTCACCACAACACACTTGCTCTCGTGATATATTGCTTAAACATAAGATCCAAAAGACCACAGTGCAAAATTATTAACATATTTTTACTTTGTGAGTGAAATCATAATGCAGTATTTTATGTTAGCACTACTTCTGGAAGTTTGAAACTACTGCGACACTAACTTTCTCTTGGTGTGTGTGTTTGTGTGTGTGTGTGTGCGTGTTCTCTGGGTTGACAGACGACGTGTGTGTCTTACTGTTTGGACATCCAGGCCGTGTGCTCGAAGGCTAGCTCTGCACTGCCGATCTTCTTCTTACACAGGTCAATGTGCTTCCTGAACTGGGCGATGGCGTCCAGAGGGGTGTTGTGCTGGAAGCACAGACGACAGATCTACAGACAGACAGAGAGAGAGAGAGAGAGAGAGAGAGAGAGGGGGGGAGAGAGAGGGGGAGGGGGGTGAAATACAGGGGCAATAAGTGCAGACTGCGTATGTACTTTGGCTTATGTAAAGTTGTTAATATAGCCTCAAGCAAAAAACACTGAGTCAGCCCATTCAGAAGTCAGACTTTAAATTCTGATGCTTTATACAGTGCGTTCTTATGTACCCCTTGAGCTGTTTTGCCATTCCAATAGTTCCCCCTCACTCAAAGTGGCACAAAGAAAACACTGAGTGTGGTGGATCACCGGACGTACGAGTAGCCTAAATCCATACTAAATATATGTGTCACTGAACTGCCGGTGTCTGGGCTTGGCCTCTTATTTCCTGTTTCCTGGAAAAACCGAGGCCATCTCTACAGCCACCGCTGTGTTTCAGCCAGGAGGGGGCTCAGACTTACACACACACATATACACACATGGACCCTAAGGACTCCAGTCATAGGCCAACACACATGGTCACGCACGCACTCCCCCAAACCCCACCCCCCTCCCGCCCCCCTCCCGCCCCCCTCCCCTAAAGCCCACCCCCCGCCTTCAGCAACTTCCCCCCGCTTTCGCAACCCCCCCCCCCCCCTTCCCTCCCACAAACCAAGCTGGCGCTGAAATGGCAGCCTCCTTGGTGTCGTGGTGTGGGTTGTCTTTGCTGGTAATCCTGTACACTTACAACAAATGTATTTGTATTGTATAATATTGAAGTGTGCCTTTATTACTCTTCAAATTAGTAATAATGTGAATTCTGAGTGTATTTCATTTAAATGCTTTGTCCAATCCAAATTGCTGGCGCTGTTCAATGGCGACCCGGTTTTGCTCTCCGACTCTGAGAGCGAACCAAGCAGAATTTCGCTTGTGATACTTGTACCATGAAGTGACAATAAAGATTATCTTATCTTATCTTATCTTATCGACCCTATGAAACATACCTTATAGACCGTGTGAAACATACCTTATAGACCGTGTGAAACATACCTTATAGTTGATAAATCCAGCCATTGTTTTGATCTCCAAGATGTTGGTCTCGTGGGCTCTCAGCTCATGGACAAGACTGTATGCTGTTCTGTAATACCTGCGCGCATGCACGCACACACACACACACACGCACGCACACGCACACACACACACACACACACGCACGCACACACACACACACACACACACACACGCACACACACACACACACACGCACACACACACACACACACACACAGAGGGAGGGCAATGAGCAATAGCCACAAGCCTAGGGATGGGATATTTTTTTATTTTTTTTCCTACAAAAGATGAAAATAAATTAATAAATTAATGAATTAATAAAAATTATAATAATAACAACTCTTTTCCTGAACTGCACACGGAGTATTGACACAATTCACAGGTCAAATTTCAATCAGATTTCCTAACACTGATTTTTCCCCCCACTCACTTGAGGGAGAAGAGCTTTTGTTGATAAAGAAATGAGATGATGAATTGTGATGGAAGGCCAAAGCCAAAAGAGTCCAGTCTGCTTATTTTACGCAAGTTTAGATCGCGAGGTGCGGCCCCTTTTCTGTAGCCTGGCCCCGCCCCCTTCCTTGATGGAATCGGCGCTGAAATGTAATGGTTTCTTTCTTCCTTGGCCCGTGCTGCCATACCATACCATACCACCGTGCTACATCCTTCCACCAAGTTTCATGAAAATCACAGTTTTTCACTCATCCTGCTAACAGACAGACAGACAAATGGCACCGAAAACATGACCTCCTTGGCGGAGGTAGAAATCCAACTAAAAATATCAACCAAATAGTCGACAATTACTTTTTTGTTTTTTTGCTTGACAGCTGGCCACACTGCTTAAAAAAAAAAGAAGAAGAAGAAGAAGAAGAAGAAGAAGAAGAAGAAGAAGAAGAAGAAGAAGAAGAAGAAGAAGAAGAAGAAGAAGAAGAAGAAGAAGAAGAAGAAGAAGAAGAAGAAGGAGGAGGAAGTGGCCTTCGTATCCATTGTGGGTGGATGGGTTGAGACTTACTTGAGAGCGTTCTGCGTGTCCTGCTTGAGTTCACTGAAGAAGGCGATTTTAAACTGGTGTCTGACAAACAGCAGCTACACACAGAGAGAACACAGCATCAGAACAAACATGGCAGGTACCTAGAAAACCAGTTATTATGTTCATGTGATTTAAGTTGTATGCCTCCACCAACAAGTCAAGTTGCAGTTTCCATCCATGTCTGACACATCAAATAATGTCATGAACACTTTGAAAGAATTGACTCAAAAGGTATTTATGACATGTTGTTGTTTTTGTGTGAAATGGAGATTCCTCTGAATAAATAAAGGTAAAAAAAAAAATCTGTTTGGCTCCACGGATCAGTCTGGCGTGGACCTCTACCCGCCCACAGCAATTTCCACAAATTAGAATGTAACTGGGCCCAGTACACGCGCAGCACGCGCTCTAACACTTGGTAGTGCAATCCTAAGGGAACAGTTTTTGTTAGCGGAGACAAATAACGGACAGAAATCACCTGTTGTTGCAAATTACTTGAAAGAATAGCTTTGTTTATGCTGTACAACTGTTGTATAAAAGCAATATCACATCGGAGGTTGTGATGTTATACTCTTAATACGGCTGTGATTATCTTCGGCAGTCAGCCTGCGGCCTCGTACACACTCCTTTAAAGGGATACACACACAAATGCTGCATCAGGTATCAATGTGTTAAACATAACCGGCCAATCAGGGCAAAATAGTAATGGCGTCTCCCGAAGCAATGAGCACTAACATTAACGTTAGTAGAGTAGACAGAAGCAATGAGCGCTAACATTAACGTTAGTAGAGTAGACAGAAGCAATGAGCGCTAACATTAACGTTAGTAGAGTAGACAGAAGCAATGAGCGCTAACATTAACGTTAGTAGAGTAGACAGAAGCAATGAGCGCTAACATTAACGTTAGTAGAGTAGACAGAAGCAATGAGCGCTAACATTAACGTTAGTAGAGTAGACAGAAGCAATGAGCGCTAACATTAACGTTAGTAGAGTACACACAGGCATAAGTGCCGTTATTGCAGCAATAGACTCAATAACAACAATTAAAGAAGAACAAGAGTATGCACCAGTGGAGTTTCTCATCTGACTGAATTTGGCGACACTGATTGGCTGAAGGAGTTGTTTGGCAAGGCAAGTAGTCCCACCCACTGAAATCTCTGTGGGTGGGTCCAGACTGATACGTAGAGTGAAAGATGTGAGGTCACGTCAAGCTAAGCTATGACTATATTATGACTATATATATGTATGATTCCAGTGAGAAACATGCTGTCTTCACTTAGAGACTCTTTTCTACAGAGGGGAACAGAGGACTGAGAGAGAGCTTCATCACATGGTGCAACGACCAATCACCTGAAGCTCAATATAAGCTAATCCAATGAGCTACCAGAGGAACGGGAGGGCACACCCCCTGTGCTGCTGGGGAAGTGAAGAGGGTGGACTCATACAAGTATCTTGAGGTCCAAATCAATATAATTAATGTGATTCTTAACTTAGGTCAACTTAAATGATTTTGCCGTCAAGTGTCAGCACTTAGACCGTTTTTTGTAGAACGACCCTAGATGGCTTTCTCAGCTACAGTGAGAAGCAAAACATTATGATGTCCCTCCCAGTGAATCTGACTTCTGAACTTTTACATATAAAAATGTCATCCCTTCATCATTTTATCCTATTAGACATGTGTGTGAAATGTGGTCATAATTAGGGTATGAATTCTTGAGTTATGAACAAAAACTGTATTTGTGAGGTCACAGAGACCTTTGACCACCAAAGTGTAATCAGTTCATCTTTGAGTCCAAGCAGACGTTTATGCCAGATGTCATGAAATACCCTCAAGGCGCTCCTGAGATATCGTGTTCAAATGGGACGGACTTGAGGTCACAGTGACCTTGAACTTTGACCACGAAAATCTAATGAGTTCATCCTTGAGTCCAAGTGGACATTAAGTGCCAAATTTGAAGAAATTCCTTAAAGGCGTTCCTGAGATATCGCATTAACGAGAATAGGACCTAGTGAAAATAATGCATCAAATGAAAGATACGTCTTTGTTGACAAATTTACATGTACAGGTTTGAAGGAGATATACAAGTGCAATTATGATCAAAGCAATCCTAAACATCTGTCTAATATATACTGTCTAATATATATTTGGCTTAAGCATAACACAGACACTGAAGTCTGTGTGTGTGTGTGTGTGTGATAGAGATGAAACGATATGAAAATTTCACATCATGATTATAGTGACCAAAATTATCAGAGTTATCAGTATTATCACGGTATTGTTAAAATCAGGGTTGTCAAAAATAATCGATAATAAGATGCATCACGATGCGGACGTGCACGATTCTGCATCGATTCCCAAATGTCAAAAATGTATTATTAAAAAAATAATAATAATAATAATAATAATCGAATAAAATATAATGGAAGTACATGCATTTGTTTATTTTAATTATGGATCATAATACAATGCAATTCCAAATGCACTTTTAAAAGTAGCCACACAGTGAGAAAAAATAAATCATGTATTGGGGAAAAAAAGTGATGCCTCGATTGAAGATGCATCGAGACGCATCGATAATCGTTTTATAATCGAATCGTAGCCCTCTGAATCGTAATCGAATCGAATCGTGAGGCCAGTGAAGATTCACAGCCCTAGTTCAAATGTGCTGAAATTTTTCAAAAAGTACTAATACACTCACTGAAATCATTTCTCCAAGGCTGCGCGTCTGCGTCTGGGAGACGGTTGCCAACTTTGGTTGATGATGGACCGTATTTACCATGTTTTTCAAAGCGTACGGTTATCGTAAGGAATTTTATCACGGTTATCATTAAAACCGGTTATCGTTTCATCCCTTGTGTGTGTGTGTGTGTGTGTGTGTGTGTGTGTGTGTGTGTGTGTGTGTGTGTGTGTCTGTGTGTGTGTGTGTTCCTACCTGGTGTGTGGTCTTGTTGAGGAACTCTTTGTGTGACTTGACTCTGCGGATCTCAGTGTAGTAGTATGTCTGAGAGTGTTCATAGAAGGCGTTCTCCAACCTAGAACATCACCAGGCAGAGTCAACTTACATGAGCTGTGGCTCAACCTGCATTTGATTGTAAAGGTAGGGTGTAAAGCTGACGTCATCTTTACATGAATACAGTACCTACCTGATAATATAGCCCACCAGGTGGTCAGTGAGTGAATAGCTCCTACCTGATAATATAGCCCACCAGGTGGTCAGTGTGTGAATAGCTCCTACCTGATAATATAGCCCACCAGGTGGTCAGTGTGTGGCAGGACGAAGAGGCTCTTTCCAGACAGATCACAGGCATTACAGAGAGATGCTGCTCTCTCTGACGCCACCAAGTCCTCTCCTGCACACACAACAGGTTCATGATGATCAGGTTTAGGTAATAGGGACACAGACTAGTCGGCTCACTAGTCCACTATCAAAAGCACTAGTCGACACTGCGCATCATAGTTGACTGAGCAAAGTTGACATTTGTATTGGGTGAAAAAAGTATGATATTTCCTGTGACTGGTCGACTAGTAGTTGACTACTGTTAGTCGATGACTACTCAAATGCAGTAGTCGTGAATGCCCGACTTGGTAACAGGGCCCACAGTCATAAGTTGGGTTTCCATGCAAATTTGAATCGAATTTTCAGAAAGTCGGCAAAAGAAAATGCGGAATAATGCGCGTTTCCATCCGCTGCTATTAGACGAATTATAGAGCTGTCAATCACCTGGTGTTTGAGGCTGTCTGAGCTGCTGATCAGCTGCTAGACCCGATATACAGCTCTATTAAACACATCTGACGTTATTCATTTAAGGTTTATTGATGATCTACAAGTAGACAAAGGTACCATAAAACGCAATTTCTGGATTACCAGGTGCAATTCGGAAAGCATAACATTATAATCCACGGAGCAGCGATAGAAGGCTGAGTGAATGCAATTTAATTCAAGTCTAGAAGTGAGTCGCCTTAAAGTTAATATCCCAGTCTTCTTCTGTTTACCACGACGGGTATTGTGCTGCGTATTTACCATGATTTACCGTGTGTAGCCCTATTGTGTGGAGGCTACACAGCACGTCATATTTTGCAGTGATCAAGGCAAACTGCCTGGTTTTTCAATAGAGACAACAGAATATCGCTTCATCTGTTTCCACTGCACTTATCACATTTTCCTTTTATCGATACACCCGACTTTTCCGCCTCCTTCAAGCGTGAAAACTTTTTTGCGATATTTGGAGGTTTTTGCGAATTTGGCAGTGTTTTCCATTCAGTTTTTTTATGTGCAAATTGACATTTCGCATAAAAACAGGTGGATGGAAACCCGACTATGTATAATAGACACCTTTGCTCAGGTTGCACTATGGATGCCGCCATGTTGCTGCCTTTCTTCAAGAACTAGTGTTGGTAGTAAATGCCACAGTACAGTAATGCAGGGAAAAAGCAATGCCAGGACAGGATTTTTATTTGATTTATTTTGTATTTATTTATTTTGCTGCAGTAGCTACAGTGTCCCAAATTTAACCAGCTACTTTGATTGTTTTACCAGCTGACAAAGTTTTCAGATTCTTGTCAGAAGTCTGTACAAGCTAACTGTCCCCATGTAATGTGGACTAGTGGCCAGCGTTGACACGTCCCACACATGTGATTGATTGTGGCTTTACCTGGAGGCAGAGGGGTTTTCTTCTGGATTAACACCACAGCCACCTTGGTGTTCCGTCCCTGAAGACTGGTCCTAAGAACAGAGACACAATACAGATGTTACAATTCTAAAGATGCTTCCGGTGACCATAAGTGTACAGCAGCCATACAGCCGAAATAACAGACAAGCAACTCTGATTCAGTTGACTGCAAATGGGAATTTAAAGGGTGAGTAAGACGTTCTACTGAAAACAACTTAACAGAGTGGGCTAATAGCCAGTTTAGTTTACACTAAATAAAACCCTTATTACACCTAAAAATCGACTTAATTGCATGGAAAATGTGCAGTAAAACCATGGTAGCTTGTGGCAGTTGGTGCTTTAATTTGTCCTAGTTATTATATTGTCCTAGTTTGGGTGTTACCTGTGTAGACAGAACCCTGTTGGTGCTTTAGTTTGGCTGTTACCTGTGTAGACACAACCCTGTTGGTGCTTTAGTTTGGCTGTTACCTGTGTAGACAGAACCCTGTTGGTGCTTTAGTTTGGCTGTTACCTGTGTAGACACAACCCTGTTGGTGCTTTAGTTTGGCTGTTACCTGTGTAGACAGACGCCTGTTGGTGCTTTAGTTTGGCAGTTACCTGTGTAGACAGAACCCTGTTGGTGCTTTAGTTTGGCTGTTACCTGTGTAGACAGAACCCTGTTGGTGCTTTAGTTTGGCTGTTACCTGTGTAGACAGAACCCTGTTGGTGCTTTAGTTTGGCTGTTACCTGTGTAGACAGATGCCTGTTGGTGCTTTAGTTTGGCTGTTACCTGTGTAGACAGAACCCTGTTGGTGCTTTAGTTTGGCTGTTACCTGTGTAGACAGATGCCTGTTGGTGCTTTAGTTTGGCTGTTACCTGTGTAGACAGATGCCTATTGGTGCTTTAGTTGGTGCTTTAGTTTAGCTGTTACCTGTGTAGACAGAACCCTGTTGGTGCTTTAGTTTGGCAGTTACCTGTGTAGACAGATGCCTGTTGGTGCTTTAGTTTGGCTGTTACCTGTGTAGACAGAACCCTGTTGGTGCTTTAGTTTGGCTGTTACCTGTGTAGACAGAACCCTGTTGGTGCTTTAGTTTGGCAGTTACCTGTGTAGACAGATGCCTGTTGGTGCTTTAGTTTGGCTGTTACCTGTGTAGACAGAACCCTGTTGGTGCTTTAGTTTGGCTGTTACCTGTGTAGACAGAACCCTGTTGGTGCTTTAGTTTGGCTGTTACCTGTGTAGACAGAACCCTGTTGGTGCTTTAGTTTGGCTGTTACCTGTGTAGACAGAACCCTGTTGGTGCTTTAGTTTGGCTGTTACCTGTGTAGACAGAACCCTGTTGGTGCTTTAGTTTGGCTGTTACCTGTGTAGACAGGTGCTTTAGTTTGGCTGTTACCTGTGTAGACAGAACCCTGTTGGTGCTTTAGTTTGGCAGTTACCTGTGTAGACAGAACCCTGTTGGTGCTTTAGTTTGGCTGTTACCTGTGTAGACAGAACCCTGTTGGTGCTTTAGTTTGGCTGTTACCTGTGTAGACAGAACCCTGTTGGTGCTTTAGTTTGGCTGTTACCTGTGTAGACAGAACCCTGTTGGTGCTTTAGTTTGGCTGTTACCTGTGTAGACAGAACCCTGGTGGTGCTTTAGTTTGGCTGTTACCTGTGTAGACAGAACCCTGTTGGTGCTTTAGTTTGGCTGTTACCTGTGTAGACAGAACCCTGTTGGTGCTTTAGTTTGGCTGTTACCTGTGTAGACAGAACCCTGTTGGTGCTTTAGTTTGGCTGTTACCTGTGTAGACAGAACCCTGTTGGTGCTTTAGTTTGGCTGTTACCTGTGTAGACAGAACCCTGGTGGTGCTTTAGTTTGGCTGTTACCTGTGTAGACAGAACCCTGTTGGTGCTTTAGTTTGGCTGTTACCTGTGTAGACAGAACCCTGTTGGTGCTTTAGTTTGGCTGTTACCTGTGTAGACAGAACCCTGTTGGTGCTTTAGTTTGGCTGTTACCTGTGTAGACAGAACCCTGTTGGTGCTTTAGTTTGGCTGTTACCTGTGTAGACAGAACCCTGTTGGTGCTTTAGTTTGGCAGTTACCTGTACCTGCTGCACATGATCACAAATATCCAAAGTGATGTCATGTGTGCAGTGCACAAATGACATCACTGGTGCACAACTGAACTCAAATCAACTCAACTCTCAATAACTGTCAAACTAAATGAATGCCTCCAAAACTGTTGCTGTTCAACTGCTTGTTGAACAGCAAAACGTTTTGGCGACAGCATACTAAAATACCAGTTATGCAATGGTGGAAGGATTTTCTGGAAGACTGAACTTCATGGACTTTGTGCTGCAGAATGGTGGATCTATTAACAGAGAAACCCAAGGAACCCAGCCTGTTTCCAAGAAGTTATTCATAACAAGTTATTCAGCAGACCATCTCCCCTGCTCACTAACTTTGATGAACTTTCCCTCCAGCTTGCTCAGCTCATTCACTTGGCTGAATGTAGCCTTCACAGGGCTGAATGTAGCCTTCACAGGGCTGAATGTAGCCTTCACAGGGCTGCATGTACCCTTCACAGGGCTGAATGTAGCCTTCACAGGGCTGAATGTAGCCTTCACAGGGCTGAATGTAGCCTTCACAGGGCTGAATGTAGCCTTCACAGGGCTGAATGTAGCCTTCACAGGGCTGCATGTAGCCTTCACAGGGCTGAATGTAGCCTTCACAGGGCTGAATGTAGCCTTCACAGGGCTGAATGTAGCCTTCACAGGGCTGAATGTAGCCTTCACAGGGCTGAATGTAGCCTTCACAGGGCTGAATGTAGCCTTCACAGGGCTAGATGTAGCCTTCGCAGGGCTGCATGTAGCCTTCACTTGGCTGAATGTAGCCTTCACAGGGCTGAATGTAGCCTTCACAGGGCTGAATGTAGCCTTCACAGGGCTGAATGTAGCCTTCACAGGGCTGCATGTACCCTTCACAGGGCTGAATGTAGCCTTCACAGGGCTGAATGTAGCCTTCACAGGGCTGAATGTAGCCTTCACAGGGCTGAATGTAGCCTTCACAGGGCTGCATGTAGCCTTCACAGGGCTGAATGTAGCCTTCACAGGGCTGAATGTAGCCTTCACAGGGCTGAATGTAGCCTTCACAGGGCTGAATGTAGCCTTCACAGGGCTGAATGTAGCCTTCACAGGGCTGAATGTAGCCTTCACAGGGCTAGATGTAGCCTTCGCAGGGCTGAATGTAGCCTTCGCAGGGCTGCATGTAGCCTTCACAGGGCTGAATGTAGCCTTCACAGGGCTGAATGTAGCCTTCACAGGGCTGAATGTAGCCTTCACAGGGCTGCATGTAGCCTTCACAGGGCTGAATGTAGCCTTCACAGGGCTGCATGTAGCCTTCACAGGGCTGAATGTAGCCTTCACAGGGCTGCATGTAGCCTTCACAGGGCTGCATGTAGCCTTCACAGGGCTGAATGTAGCCTTCACAGGGCTGAATGTAGCCTTCACAGGGCTGAATGTAGCCTTCACAGGGCTGAATGTAGCCTTCACAGGGCTGAATGTAGCCTTCACAGGGCTGGACATGCTGCAGTATGCACACAGATCTTATTTCCCCATTTGGAGACTGTCGCTGCAGGCCGCGAGGTGTGACCGGTCTGATCTGTTAACAAGGGCGCAGAAATGAAACTGCGTGCACTGCCAGACGCTCCGTGTCACTTCAGCGTCCGGTGTGTTTGCACCATTATTAGACTGTTCAATAGGGGTGGGAATCGCTGAGTAGCTCACGATACGATATCGTCACGATACTTGGCCCTCGATAACGATATTATCACGATACAGCAATACTGCGATACTGCGATAATCGATATATTGGAAGACGATACATCACGATACCTGTGTAACTGAAGAGAAAAAAATACCCCTAAAAGGCAAGAAGCAGGTATTATGTATTTATTAGCAGAATTGACATGAACTCTCTCAGAGTTCACTCACTCATACCATTTTCGATACCACGGAGGAAAAGTTACACATTAAGTCTTTTTATTATTATTATTAAAACAAGAAAACCTATATAACCTACCTACCTATATAATTTCTAAAAGTAGATATTAATGATCAAACATTTCCATTCATGTAGCCTACAGTATTTATGTTTTTGTTTCAACTACAAACATAAATAAACGTCAACTTTTTTTGTCCCACCCCTACTGTTCAAGTGTCTTTATTAGAAGAATCAGAATCAGAATCAGCTTTAGTGGCCAAGTATGTGCACAACTGCACATACAAGGAAATTGGCTCCGGTCCGCTTAACTCTTATTATACCATGGTCTGAGTGAATACTCGATTCTGATTGGCTGCAAGGTGTCCATTAAAAAGTGATATTGTACAGTGATAATGGACACCTAGCTAAATGGTCTGTTCACCGTTCATATCAATGCGCCATAGTTTCATCAGTGTTATCAGGAGAGCAGTTTGAGCTCTATACCCCCGTTAAGGGTTAATATGACAATTTTGGATGTTGAGAAAAAAATTGACTCGGTCAAAGTAAGTATTTAAATCACCCCTGTGTGCTCAGTTTATCAAAAATAACTCTTATTTACAATTTTGATTTTCGTTTCGGAGATTTTTAACCTCGCGTCACCAGGCTCTTCTCGGCGAGAAAGAGAAGATTTCCCTCGTGCACGAGAGAGAGAGAGAGAGAGAGAGAGAGAGAGAGAGAGAGAGAGAGAGAGAGAGAGAGAGAGAGAGACAACTCTCTCTGCATTTCACCACATCAGCAGCACACGCAGGGCGCTGCTCTCTCACTCTCACTTCCTGAAAGTCTTCGCTCTTAAATGTTAATATACTTGGCCAATACGTATCTATCATACAAAATAAAGCAAGCTGCCAAACGGTAATGTCTTCATTTAATGTAGAACGCAAAACATCGTTAAACCTGCATTCCTGTAATAAAGTTAACGTTTGAGTCGGCTTTAAAACGGAGCGGGTGGTGGAGGTGGGAGGGACTATTTTATTTCGTGGAAGACTGATTTACAGTATGAATAACAGACATTTAGCCATTTAGATTGCTTTATTTATTACACATGGAAATATAAATGACTGGTCTTATTGTTTTGTTGGCAAGTGACCATGGTATAAGCGGGTTAATGCACTTCGAGGTGTCCATTATCACTTTTTAAGGGACTTCGCGGAGGCAACCGTCCTCGGCTTCGCCTCGGACGGTTCACGCCTCCACGTCGTCCCTTAAAAAGTGATAATGGACACCTCGTCGTACATTAACCCTTACATGTACTCACACACAAAAGAAAAATGTATGCTCAGTCTAAAACAAACAAGAATAACAAACAAAGGATAATTAAACATTTACATTAACTACTATATACAATTCAATAATAATAAGTGTATGAAAAAAGCATCTATTTTGAATATGTGTATATGAAAGTAATGTATCTACTGTATCTATGATGAATATGAATTCCTAGGGTGTGTATATATAGATATTAGAGGTGTCACGATACACTCAGTTCACGATACGATACAATATTTTAACAATATTTTTTTGCGATCGATTTGTAAGTTGAGGGGGCATCCTCCACGCTAATTTGAGTAATTTCACCATTTTCATCCTCCGTGTCTGTAACGTCCCTCGTCTGTTCAAACAAAGCAATGAAAAGGAGAGCGAGCATGCAATCAGATGCAGATCAGTGCCACCATGTTCAGCTTCTTTTTCTTGCGATATGAGATTTCATCTCAACGATACATATTGTCACGTTTTGATATCGCGATATATCGTGGGACGATATATTGTGACATCCCTAATATACATATATATATATATATATATTATATGGATAAATAAGCTACGTATAAGTAAGCTACATGTATAAACAATCAGGTATCAGATATTGCACAGATATTAAAGTGCAACATGTTATTGTTGTTCATTTACCCCCAACATGGTCACTTACTCTAAGTTGTTGTGGATAAGAGCTTGGATGTAAAACAATCATTACAAACCATTTTCAAGATTTGATATGAAGAAAATCTGCTTTCTGAATTGAGGGACTTAAAGCAAGTAGAACATAGGCCTGACTCACTGATGGAGAGACACAGACAGACAGACAGACAGACAGACACACACAAGGGCTGTGAATCTTCACTGGCCTCACGATTCGATTACGATTCAGAGGGCTACGATTCGATTCGATAACGATTATCGATGCATCTCGATGCATCTTAAATCGATGCATCACTTTTTTTCCCGAATACATGATTTTTTTTCTCACTTTCTTTTTTCTCACTGTGTGGCTACTTTTAAAATAAAAGTGCATTTAGAATTGCATTGTATTATGATCCATAATTAAAATAAACAACTGCATGTACTTCCATTATATTTTATTTGATTATAAAAAATAAAATAAAAATAATAATAATAATAATAATCGATTTTTGACATTTGTGAATCGATGCAGAATCGTGCAGGTCCGCATCGCGATGCATCTTATAATCGATTATTTTTGACACCCCTAACACACACACACACACACACACACACACACACACACACACACACACACACACACACAGAGACACACACTCCTACCTGACAATCTCCACTTTAGTGGCACACTCAGACTGTTTCTCCTTCCACGTTGGGTCGTCCCAGTCCAGCTCATAGAACAGAACCACCAGAGCCGGCACCAGGTTCAGGTGTTTGTTCATCCAGCCTGTCTTCAGGATGCCTTTAGGGATGTACCACTCATACGAGGTCCGCTGGAGAGGGAGAGACAAACGACAGTATAGAGACTCACACAAATGTCTACATTGTACAACATACAGCAGCACTGACGTGTGGTAAATGGTAAATGGCCTGCATTTATATAGCGCTTTTATCCAAAGCTCTTTACAGTCAGTAGGTACATTCACCCATTCACACACCGATGGCGGCAGGTTACCACGCAGGGTGCTGGCACACCAACGGGAGCAATTTGGGGTTCAGTGTCTTGCCCAAGGACACTTCGACATGCAGACTGGAGGAGGCGGGAAACGAACCACCGACCTCTTTTATCCAAAGCGATTAGTGGACGACCCGCTCTACCTCCTGAGCTACAGCCGCGCATTATGTGCTCAGTAGCTCAGTAGCCTACTGTGGCTATCGTTTCTTTTGATTGACTGATTATTACTATAAAGAGGACTTTCCTTGGTCTTCTTTCTGCAGCCAGCCAGCTGGGCAATGGTGAATGTGCGACACGCAGAAATGCTTCGCAGGTTCCAACACCAACCTCCTACTGCCCGATGAAGACCCGTGAGGGTCGAAACGTTGTATCTTTGTAATTAAAAACTCACCGTGGGAGCTTCAAAAACAGTGTCCGGATTATTTTTTCCTTTACCAACACGAACCTGTCATCAACCTAACTAATAAGCTGAATGGAAACTCCAAATTTCGAAAAGAAAAAATCAGCAAATACTGCAAAAAGGTTTTACGTCCCCTTGAGGCAGATTTGTTTGTCTGTTGATAGAGAGGTTATTCTAAAAACATGTTTTGTGAAATAATAATGATGCAGAGTTACCTCAACCCTGTGTTCTGCACAGCTGGCAGCTTGTACAGTCTGATTCTAATTTTGGGATTGTTGACTTTTCAAAGTTCAGTTAGAATTTGTGCAAAACCTGAATGGAAATCTAACTATGGTCTGCTAGTATTTTATTTTTTGCATGTGTGGCACCCTAGGAAGGTTGATTGTTTGACTGCAAAAAAAAGGGAGAAAACTGACTTTCAACAAACTCAATCCGCAATTATACAGTGATGGTCCTGGAGGCACATTTGTAGAGGAAGAACAGCTGATATGTTCACCAAATTGCATGTAATTTTAACTTATAGGAGGAGGTGTGATTATTTCTGGCCCCAATTATGAAATTGTTTCCTTCTGTTCATTCCCTCATCCACCAAACATTCAATACACAAAATATCTCATGCACACTCCATTGGTAATGGGAACTAGGAATTTCCCAGGTCAAAGACAGGAACGCCGCCCTGTGACGTCACCTGACCTCAGATTTCATCCCCCAAGATGGCAGCTCCGCACTTCAACAGTAGTGAAAGTTGTAGTAAATACTGTTTATTCAAATGAGATAATTCCTAGTTCCCAATACAAATTGAATGTGCCATCAGACACTGCTTATTGAAATTTAGTCAAACTTGAGGAAATTATGCATCTCAGCATGCATTTTCCAAATTACTGACCAGAGAGACTGTGTCATTTGTGGAGGACATGTTTACAATACTGTTACCTTGTTAATTTTGACCTGTACTTCTAGTGCCCCGCTGTGGCCAATCAGTGTGATTTTGAAAATGTTAACATTTTCAAATGATAGCAATCAATTGGGAGAGGTTGATGTGAATTACTTCTTGAAGATCTCGCTGTCTATTGCTCACCTTGGTGCGACATTTGGGGTACTCGTGGTCTCCTGGGAGGACTTTGAAAGAGATGGGGACTCTGTCGGCCCGGCGGTTAGCGCAGAAGGCATCCCAGATGGCTCGGTGCACTGCGTTGTAGACCACATCCAGCCCGGTCAAAGCTACAAAGGCCATGGGCCGACAACATAACTCTGGAGGGAGTTCCCACTGGGAACCTGCCATCATGACTGTTCAACACCTAAAAGAAAAACATCAGCATTCTCATTCTAAGATCAGAAAACAGAACAGCTATAAGATCAGTAAAGGAAAACAATCTCAGAGGCTCTTACACCACTCATTACCAGAAATGTGTCATAGTCAATGTATGCCAGGAGTGGTCAACCGTAGCTCTCAAACACCAGCAAAACTGTATCTATAGCCCCTTTTGTGAACGTTTAGATACTCTTTTCAAACATGCTAAATTGAAGTTCAAATTTAAGTGGACAGCAATTTGCTAAATGAAAAAATACTATATTGAAATATGTTAAATATATTCAAAATCCTAAAAGAAAAACGAATATAGTTATAGAGACAAATTGTGGCATGTTTGTGTTTTCAATAAGGTTTCTTTAAAAAAAGAAAAGAAAAAAAAACATAATCTATACATTTCCTATGTCAACCCAAGTACGAAATACTGCGTCTACTGTAAGGCTACCTGTTGTTAGTGTTTTAGCTCAATGTGTTATGACTAGTGTTCTTGTTGGGAGAAAACTAGTGTTGGTTTGGGTAAAATGATATCGATTTTGAGACATGGACGCAGTGTTTTGGTGCATTTTGGAGGAGGCTAGAGTGACAGGCAGCCAGAAGCTAACCAACGTTAGTGGTGTAATGCTAATGTGACACAAACACTTGTCACATTCAAATGAAAGTCTACTGTATCTCATTATATGACAGTTTAGCTACTTGCTAACTTTAGGTTACGAAGACAAACATGACAACATAGCAAGCAGGAAGTAAGCTAGCCATTGCCATTTAACCTTATCCTGTCATGTCTACTTGATGTCCTTTTATCAACTGGTAATAAAGTTGCGTTTTGCGTGTCACATTATGAAGTAACTAGCTAGCTAATATATATTAAGAAAAAAACATACCGCGACTGCATCACATGAAGTGAAGGGTGTTAAGAGCGAGTAAGCTGCAGTCCACTAGCTAGCAGTCGGGTGGGTTAAGGAGAAGAGGCTAGCTAGGCTAGGCTAGCTGTCAGGTCTGTACAGCTGGAGCTCCAGGCCGAGACGAGTCGTTTTATCCCAACTCCGGATCTGGTCATCGCCCGAAAACCAATCTGCGGTGTGTCATCAGTCAGTGGATAGATTCCACAGAGACAGAAGTAAAGTAGCTATTCCAGCAGCTAACGTTAATTGGAGAAAAACACAAGCTAGCTAGCAGCCGGTTTGTTTGTATTTCCGGTCACCACCTTCTTCTTCTTCTTGTGGTTTTAATGGCGGTTGGCAAACAGCTTTCGGGTGCATTACCGCCACCCATTGACCTGGAGTGTGGACTAAAATCTATTCTCTTTGTCAATCAATTTTCTCAGATTGTATTAATTAATCTTGTTGATATTAAATACTCCAGAATGAGTAGTTTATCCAACGCTTATCCCCTGAAGGTTATCCTCCTCTTCTTCTTCCTCTTCTTCTTCTTCTTCTTCTTCTTCTTCTTCTTCTTCTTCTTCTTCTTCTTCTTCTTCTTCTTCTTCTTCTTCTTCTTCTTCTTCTGTTGACTTTTATGGCAGTTGGCATCCAAGTGTTGCATTACCGCCTCCTACAGGATTCTGACATCTTTGAGTGCAAACTATTTACAGTGATGTGCTCCCATTCCCGATACTGTGTCCATTGTGCTGCATTCACGTACTCCTCGGAAGCTCGCACTTACCAGTTGTGAATTCGTAGTTGCTACATGACACCATTCAAGTGCTCAAGTTGGTCAGAAAGAGCAACAAACATGGATGACAGGTGGCCAGAAGTAAGGTTGTTTTCTCGTGGCTGGTGTTTCCTTACCAAAAGCAAGTAGTGTGTCATTATGGTATAGCCTAGCTCCATAGGCCACAATTGGTATCTACTAAAATAAATGATAGCTATGAACAGAATAATGAAATATATAGGCCTAACTTTTTAGAGTCAATTGGTGACACGGACTCCATACTTTCCGCCATTGTTGTAGCCTACTCCCGAAACCTCACGTGAGGTTTCGAGGTGGTCCTCGTCTGTGAAGATGATCTTGCTGAACACACATTTCCACTCCCATAAGCTTGTGTTAACCACATAGGCCTACCTTATTTCATGCATTTTAATAGAAATCCCCATACTAAAATTACATTACATTACATTACGTCATTTGGCAGATGCTTTTATCCAAAGCGACTTACAATAACACATTTTTGTCAGCAATAGAGCAATCTACTATGGAGCACAGTCTGTGATAACTACAACTTCTGAAGGAACAGTGGTACAAGTTTAGGTTAGTGGTACAAGTTAAGGTTAGTTTTTTTTTTTTTTTTTTTTTTGGGTGAAAGAGAGAGAACGAAGTTAGATCAAGAAGGGCCCAGATGGAGCCTGAAAAGGTGCGTCTTTAGTCTTTTCCGAAAGATCGGCAGTGATTCAGCCGTCCTGACCGAAATCCTATCGAATTTTCCCCTTACGAACCAAGATGGTGGCGATTTGCTACGTCCGACTCATTCCTGCGGTACTCTATTGTCTGAGTCTGTGAGAATTCATGCCTCAGTGTTTTCTCAATCTCCTCTCCAGAAATGAGAAATGTCCACAATGTTCAGGAACCTTCTAGCACCATCTTTTTTTCAGTTTTTTTTCACGTTAGGAAGACAACAGATCTTCAAAGTAAAACACTTAGTCAAACGTAGTTTGAACAGCCCTCCCCTTCCAGATAATTGAAAGATGAAACTTTAAAGAGGACACTAAACATTTGATCATGATGAGTTAATTTGCATCTCACCTCAGACAAGACAGGACACGGCTTTCAAGTCTGACATTTACACACATTTTCGCCAACTAGGGCACTGCACGATGATGTCACTACGGTTGACTGTACAGTAGGCCTACAGTAGGGTAGTGGAGTACAGGCAAGTTGAAGTGTTTGTGGTACGATTTGGAATTCTAACAGGCTCACAGCACATGCTGTTGTGTTTCTGACTTGCATTGTGGTTGTTTTGATTCATCAAAACATTCTACCGGTATATAGTGTACAGTCAACCTAGTGACAGCATCTGTAGGTATAGCTAGGCAAATTTAGGTAGCTAGGTAGCTAGCTAGGTAAAGATAGGTAGGACTTGACTTGACTTGAAAGCAGTGTCTTGTCTGAATTGAAATGAAATGTTTCATGTCCTCTTTAAGGCTGAAATGGGTTCATTTGAGACTTTATGATCTGAGGGCCATGTAGGCCTACTATTACTAACATTAGTCAGAACTCTGTGAGATCATGAATCATTAATTTCCACTAGCCTAACTACACTTAATTTATTAAAAGAACCACGTTATTCTTATCTTGCAACAATGCATTTGAAATGAAGAGTGATGATTGGGATGTTGTAATGACTGACCATGACCACTAGATGACCTTATTCACAGATGAAAGCTCATATAGCCTATCGGCTCATACATACATCACAGTTGCTCGAGTGACATCACTGATGACATCACAGTTGGGCAGTCCAGTTGCTCGAGTGATTTTTTTAAATTTATGTTTTATTTATTTATTTACCTTAAACCTATGACCCAAATCCTTATAGGCCTACATATGGGGAGACACAGGGATGGGTTGTGGGGGGAAAATGGTAAGGGGTGTATAACACCTAAACATGATAAAGTTGGAGATATTGCATGGAATTACTTCCAGATAAGAGAGATAGAAATAGGAATCAGCAAAAATCTGATATAAGATTTTCACAGTCTGTGATGGTAGCTGGGTTAGGGCTGATTGGCACAAGTGCACAATACACAGTATGTGACATAATCACGAATCACCAAATTTTATATATGATGTTGAACTATAAGCTATTTTGAAAAATACTGCGATCCAAGTCAAGTCAATTTTGTATTACCTATATAAATTATATCGTGCCAAATCATAAAAGTTATATCAAGACACTTTTCATAATAGCTCGAGCAGGTCATGGGCTTTTCATTTTAGACCCAACATTTGAAAAAATGCTCACACATGAGCGAGCACTTGGCGAAAGGAAACACTCCTTGCTCAAGGTGGGCGGCCATCTGCTTTGACCAAGTGAGAGAGAGAGAGAGAGAGAGAGATTGGGTGCACACAGTAGCAATAATAACAATAACAATAACTGTAGTAAAAATAAAAATGAATACAATCTCATGACTAATAAGGCGGTGGGGCGCGCACTGGGAAGCACACGATATTTCCAGTGATAATTATGCACAACAGTAATAACATAACACACACACTATATACTAGGAATCGAGCGCGCTACCAGTGATGTCACAATGCTGATGATCATCAGTGATGTCACAATTCACTGATGACATCACTTATGACATCAGTGATTTATGACATCACTGACATAATCAGTGGGATGACATCATCACTGATGACATCATCACTGAACTTATTAGCCTCAGCCAGGAAGGATGACATCATCACTGACATCATTAGGTAATTAGGGCAATCACCTAATTAAAAAATCAGGCTCCGGATTATTTCTCTATCTATCTATCTATCTACACACAGACAGACACACACACACACACACCCACGCACAGCCTATATAGCCTATGTGAGCATGGAGTTCATCACTGTCCCATGGGCACTAACCTCGCGTCACCAGGCTCTTCTCGGCGAGAAAGAGCCTGGCTCCCGCCCACAATTGATTTTGTCACCCTACTGGTTCCCGCCTAGAGCCCGCCCTAGACCGGATGGCAGCGTTTCTAGCTCGTCAACTTTCACGTTAACTTGACAATTTGACCCAAGTATCAGAATCCTCTTTCACCGTTTTGACCGGTGTGTCAGGCGGTGGTGGCGGAGATGCCATATTGCATAAACGTTTTGTTTTATGTAACGCTAGCTTTGTTTTGATCAGACTCTAGTTTAGGTAACATCACCGCGTCAAGCTAACGGCAACAAAGACGTTGTTAGGCGCATTGCCATCCGGTGTTAATTCTGGGTCCGGGGTTTACGCCCCCATGACAAAAAGCGGGGTGGAAGGTGCCCAGACTACATGGGCACACAGAGGTTAAAACTCAAACTGGCATAGGAGGGGCTGCATCCTTCAATGGGAGATTCATGTCCCTGCTTCTGACAGGGGAAGGCACCAGGACTGCTGCCTACATACTGTAACTGGACCCATTTGCAGGGGCTTAGCCTACTGGTTTAGTTCAGTTTTGTCTTGTCAAGTTTTGAATAGTGATCTGTTGAATTTATAAAGTACAATAAAACCTTTGTGGGGAAAGCCATAACAAAACTGCCTAGAGATCCATTGTAAGTTACCCAGGCTGTAGGGGTTAAGGCGGAGGACCTCTCCTCTGCAGGCGCAATCCCTGCAGCGATGGTAGAGTGAACAGGGTGAGAGGAAGGAGGCGGGGAGATAGATGGCAGAGGAGGGAGAGGAGGTAGGGAGGCTAGAGAGAGGACAGAGGCAGGAGGGAGGCTAGAGAGAGGAGGCAGGAGAGAGGACAGACAGGAGGTAGGGAGCTAGAGAGAGGAGGCAGGAGAGGACAGGAGGGAGGAGAGGACAGACAGGAGGTAGGGAGGCTAGAGAGAGGAGGCAGGAGAGGACAGGAGGGAGGAGAGGACAGACAGGGAGCTAGAGAGAGGAGGCAGGAGAGGACAGGAGGAGAGAGAGAGAGGACAGACAGGAGGTAGGGAGGCTAGAGAGAGGACATGAGGGAGGAGAGGACAGAGAGGACAAAGACAATGCAGGAGGTTGCACCTGCGTAGAGAATAGCAAGAGAGGCACCTCCCCCCCCAACCTCCTCCCTTCACTCCCACCTGTCTCCCTCCCCTTCACTCCCTCCTGTCTCCCTCACCCCTCCAACCTGTCCACCACCATTTCCCCCCCCCCCCCATCTCCTCCTCCCGTCTCCAACAAAATCCCCTCCTCTGCCATCTATCTATGTATCTCCCGGCTTCCTTCCTCTCACCCTGTTCCCACTCAACCACTCTACCATCTCCGCAGGGACTGAGCCTGCAGAGAGAGGGGAGCAGGCACAGTCCCTGCAGAGATGGTAGAGTGGTTGAGTGAGAACACGGTGAAGGAAGGAGGCCGGGAGATGGCAGAGGAGGGAGGGAGGGGGGGGGGGGGGGAGGAGGGAGGGATGGGGAGGAGGGAGTAGGGGATGGGGAGGAGGGGGGGGAGATGGGGGGGGGAGGAGGAGGGAGGGGTGGGGAGAGGAGGAGGGAGGGGGGGGAGGAGGGAGGGGTGGGGAGGAGGGAGGGGTGGGGAGACGACTTCAAATCCCCTGCAGGAATCAAACCTGCACTTCTCCGCATACAATGCGGCTGTTAAGGTGATCGCCTTAACCCCTAGACCATCAGCTAGGTAACTTACAATGGATCTCTAGGCAGTTTTGTTATGGCTTTCCCAATGAAAGACTTGAAAAGGTTTTAGTGTCCGTACCGGGATTCAAACCACAAACCTTTGGGTTGGAAGGCATGGTCTTTCACCACTGGACTACAGCCCAGCTCAAACACACAGCACATGCAGCAAGTCAAATAGATGTGGTTAAGATCAGGGTTTTCTTAACCACGACCATACCCTAACCCAATTGATATGGTGGTCGTGGTTAAGAAAACCCTGATCTTAACCACATCTATTTGACTTGCTGCATGTGCTGTGTGTTTGAGCTGGGCTGTAGTCCAGTGGTGAAAGACCATGCCTTCCAACCCAAAGGTTTGTGGTTTGAATCCCGGTACGGACACTAAAACCTTTCAAGTCTTTTTTGAATATTTTGTTTTCAATTATTAATATTATTTTCACATTTACTAATCATTAACCACTCTATTCAGGAATTGACCGACTAATCAGCAACTATCTAATGATTAACTAATATATTCACGAACTGACATGTATTAAAACAGTTAACTACTCTGAGTCTGCACTGAGTGCTCATAAGTGTCAAAATAGAAAACCAGATTCAAACATAGGCAGAATGGTTCCAGGTCCATGTTTATCATACCAGAATGTTAGCACAACAATACAAAACTCACAGCAACAAGTAGACCAGTGGTTTATTGATAGTATTCTGTGACATCACCACACAGACATCTTGGTCTGCTTGTAATCAATTAACAGGTGATTAACCACACAGCCAATGAGCTGTGTGTAGTGTAAAGTGCCATATTGGTCGGAAATGCATGTGACATCATGGGAATACTATGAATAGACAAGTCCAAGTGAATCAGTTGTTATTAAGCTTTATGAAGGCTACTTAAACAAGATAATTTAGGATAGATATAAATGTACCAAATTTTATAGCTATGTTATAGCAGACGTTTTGTCATTTCTAAAAAAATAGATTTTTCAGGTTCGCACAACATAGTATTGCATAAGGAGTTGCTCATAATAACTCTTTTTAAATCTTTAAAGTATTTTAGTTGCTGTTCTGGGTATGGCATTGCATCCCTGAGAAGGCTACATCGGTACAGCTGGGTTTCATTCAGGTTCATGTGTAAGGATACTCATTCTACAGCGGGTGTTTATATGATATACTGTGCAAATCTATATTTTTTAATCTCTTAAATTACATAATATTCCTTTGGTTTCTTCAGTGCGGTTTGCTGATATGTCAAAGAGATAGTTACACAAATAAATGACAAAACTCATAAGCAAACAGAAATGGTGAAGTGCTGCTCATTTCAGAGAGATACCGTATTGCACAGACAGATGAGATCATCTTCACGGTGGAAGAGGTTTCTCCTGCTGGAGCAGGAGTGAGCTCATCTGCCAGGGTTAAACAAGGTCGTGAGCCAGGGGTGAGTGAGGTCGTCTGCCAGGGGTGAGCGAGGTCGTCTGCCAGGGGTGAGTGAGGTCGTCTGCCAGGGGTGAGCGAGGTCATCTGCCAGGGGTGAGCGAGGTCGTCTGCCAGGGGTGAGCGAGGTCATCTGCCAGTGGTGAGTGAGGTCATCTGCCAGGGGTGAGTGAGGTCATGAGCCAGGGGTGAGCAAGGTCGTCTGCCAGGGGTGAGTGGGGGTGAGCGAGGTCATCTGCCAGGGGTGAGTGAGGTCATGAGCCAGGGGTGAGCAAGGTCGTCTGCCAGGGGTGAGTGGGGGTGAGCGAGGTCATCTGCCAGGGGTGAGTGGGGGTGAGCGAGGTCATGAGCCAGGGGTGAGCGAGGTCATCTGCCAGGGGTGAGCGAGGTCATCTGCCAGGGGTGAGTGAGGTCATGAGCCAGGGGTGAGCGAGGTCATCTGCCAGGGGTGAGTGAGGTCATCTGCCAGGGGTGAGCGAGGTCGTCTGCCAGGGGTGAGCGAGGTCATCTGCCAGGGGTGAGTGAGGTCGTCTGCCAGGGGTGAGTGAGGTCATGAGCCAGGGTGGATGGGGGCAGATCAGGGCATGGTGGGGCAGGGCAGCAGCATCAGCATGAGACACAGAGGACTGGGGCTCAGTGCCAGCCCCGATGAGTCTCTCCCTACACACACACACACACACACACACACACACACACACACACACACACACACACACACACAGGGGTCAAACCAATAGAACTGGAAAATAGAATGCCCATTGGTCACACTGTATTTGGGCGTGTCACAAACAAAAGGCAAAGTAAACAGAGTTCCAGTTTAGATGATGCCGTCACACTTAGTTTCTGTTGCTCCATTAAGACTGAATGGGAGGAGCTGCTTTGTAAGTGTGGCAACACCTGATTCCAGCAATTCTGGGTACATGTTGTGTTTCAGAGCTGTTAGCTACATGTTGTGTTTCAGAGCTGTTAGCTACATGTTGTGTTTCAGAGCTGTTAGGTACATGTTGTGTTTCAGAGCTGTTAGCTACATGTTGTGTTTCAGAGCTGTTAGCTACATGTTGTGTTTCAGACCTGGCTACACGTTGTGTTTCAGAGCTGTTAGCTACATGTTGTGTTTCAGAGCTGTTAGCTACATGTTGTGTTTCAGAGCTGTTAGCTACATGTTGTGTTTCAGAGCTGTTAGCTACATGTTGTGTTTCAGAGCTGTTAGCTACATGTTGTGTTTCAGAGCTGTTAGGTACATGTTGTGTTTCAGAGCTGTTAGCTACATGTTGTGTTTCAGAGCTGTTAGCTACATGTTGTGTTTCAGAGCTGTTAGCTACATGTTGTGTTTCAGAGCTGTTAGCTACATGTTTGTTAGCTACATGTTGTGTTTCAGAGCTGTTAGCTACATGTGTTCAGAGCTGTTAGCTACATGTTGTGTTTCAGGCCTCTTTTGGTATGGTATGGTGTTTATTCTTAATCCCCGAGGGGAAACATGGTTTGCCACCAGAGCGAGAACAGATACAAACAAGAAACAGTAACATACAGCACAATAACAATAATACAGTGGAGAGAGAGAGAGCCTCACAAAGCAAGGCTAGCAGTGTTCATTAAAGAATTTTACAGAAGCAGGAACAAAAGATCTTCTAAATCGCTCAGTAGAGCACCGAGGCATCAAAAGCCTATTACTAAACGAACTGCGCAGGGCATTAAATACATTAAACAAAGGATGGCCTTCATAAGAAAGAATAGAATTCAATTTTCTCCTTGTTCTCTTGGCTATAATCATCTCCAAAGAATCAGGGGGAAGGCCAATCACTGAGCCTGCCTTTTTAATCATTTTGTTTATCCTATTTTTGTCCATGACAGTGAGGCTGCCCCCCCAGCAGAGCACAGCATAGAAAAGGACACTAGCTAGGATACCTTGGTAGAACACATGAAGAAGTGACCTGCTGATGTCAAATGATCTAAGCTTCCTCAAGTGGAAAAGTCCAGACTGGGCCTTCTTGAACACAGAATCTGTGTTCTTCTTCCAGTCCAGCTTACTGTCCAGGTGGACACCGAGATACTTATAAGACTGGACTATTTCTACCTCCAGCCCTTTAATAATGACAGGGGAGACTTCTGCCTTCTTCCTCCCAAAATCAATAACTAGCTCTTTGGTCTTTTCAACATTGAGCAGTAAAAAATTGTCATCGCACCAGGAAACAAATAAATCAATCTCCTTTTTATAGGCCCGATCGTCACCTTTGTTGATGAGACCAATAAGAGCAGTGTCATCAGAGAATTTCTGCATATGACACATGGCCTCACTATGTCTGCAGTCCGCAGTATAAAGAATAAAGAAAAAAGGAGCTAAAACTGTTCCTTGAGGGGCTCCAGTTTTTGTCCAGATGATATCTGATACAGTGTCGTCCAGCCTAACAAACTGAGGTCGAGGCACAAGATATCTCATGCACCAGGCGATGGTTGAATTATGCAATTTATATTGAATCAGTTTATTTGCTAGAATGTGTGGCTGGATAGTGTTGTTCAGGCTCCATCTGGGCCCTTCTTGATCTAACTTCGTTCTCTCTCTTTCTTAAAAAAAAAAAAAACTAACCAACCTTGTACCACTAACCTAAACTTGTACCACTGTTCCTTCAGAAGTTGTAGTTGTCATAGACTGTGCTCCATAGTTGATTGCTCTATTGCTGACAAAAAATGTGTTATTGTAAGTCGCTTTGGATAAAAGCGTCTGCCAAATGACGTAATGTAATGTAATGTAATGTAATGAAGGCGCTCGAAAAATCAAAGAACATTTCCCTAACAGAGTTTAAATAAACGTCTTACAAATAAAGAAAAGCCACTGTCAAATCATGCGATTTAAGTGAATGTTTTGAGCTTTGAGAGGTTTGTTCATGTTTACCCATTTTGGTGGATTGTCCCAAGATCATACAAATGATGTGATTTTTGTGAACTTAAAGGCCCAATCCGTCAAAACTCACTATTACTGACGCCGGTGGCCGTTAGTGTAACTGCAGGCAGCGTGTGAACGAGCTGACGCGCGGGCACCATACTCGCACGCGCACAAGCAGTTGCCTGGCAACAGCAGAGCTGTTCGTTGCTTTGTAACGTTAACTCATAAAAGTCACTTGAAAACGGCAACCTGGACAATTTATCGGTCAGATCAGCCTCGAGATGCCCAGGAAGGATTCTGGATGAATTAGGGGACGTTATTGTGGCATGTTTGGTCGTGTTTTGGCTTGCGTTGACTGCGGGCAAGTCGATACTCATGTTAGCAAAAGCCAGGAAATAGCCTTCTCCCCCTGTATGTATGGTAATGCCTGGAGTTGACCAAACTGAACAATCAAACAATGTTTCATAAGCATAACAGTAACGTTAGGCATATTTAGGACTGTTAAATTCATTATCCACACAAGACGGTAACGTTATTAGTGGGGCTGGTGGTAATTTCTATAAATGTAAATGAATATTAGTTAGCCGCGATTAGCATCAAGCTAATGCTACTAGTATGTGCAGTCCCACTGCAGTCAGAGCCTGCTGGCTGCGGGAAGTGGATACTCATGTTTGCACAAGCCAGGAAATAGCCTGCTCCCCCTGTGTGTACGGTACCGTCAAACAATGTACCGTAAGCATAACAGACAGTAGGCTAACGTTAGGCATATTTCCGACTGTTAGATTCATTCATTATCAACACAAGACAGTAACGTTATTAGTGGGGCTGGTGGTAATTTCTATAAATATAGCTAAATCTATTAGTTAGCATCAAGGGGAGCGTGCCTATGTTCCCACAGCCCTATGTTCCCACAGCCCTTTCTTGACTATTTTATAGAGCAGCAACGCGTTGAAAATAGAACAGTGGCGTAACATAGAGCAGCGCGTGTGCTGCGCGTTGCATGCTGACAAGCCACGGCCGGTGTGAGACTTTACATTAAATATAATTGAATCTAAAAGGCGCGGCGCGTTTTTTTGCGCGACATACATGTTCGGTGTATTTTGGCCTTAAGGAGCTAAGTTTAGCAAAGGACGTGTCAAAATTATGCCAGAGAACAGCACATGTCCACAAGCCAGGGCTACTAGCAAACAATCAAAATAAGATTAATTTTTTATTTATTTAAATAAATAAAAATATTGCACTATTTATGCAGTTAACTCAACCTTTATTGCACTATTTATGCAGTTCACTCAACATTTTTGTGCCAGGAACAGGCAATCTGCAAGTGCTGTCCTTTGAAGACTATTTCAAGATTTATATTTCTGGCGCCAGCAACGCCAATGGATCTTTTCTCCTCTCGTTTCATGACGGTGGAAACAGAAATTCTGAACAACTAAAACCTTTCCTCCACGGTTTCCAGGGATCAAGCTTCCATGAATAGCAGCCATCTGAGCAAACACTGTGGACCACTCAGCACCAATGGGGCATGGCCGCGAATTACGATCAAAATATAAGGGGGTCGTCGGAACTACACCTCTCCACCAAATATCGTGAAAATCCGTGCTGTAGTATTTACGAAATAGTGCATTTGGTTTTTCAAACTGTCGCAATAGAAACAACTATGGACAGATCGTGATCAACAAAAAAGTGTTCCACGCAACACGCCTTCACCAAATTTGGTGCAAATTGGAACATTCTGCATCGAAACGTTTAGATCACATTGTGTTTTGTTATTTTTTGTGGTTTTTTGTCTCTTTGACCTTACTCAGTCATTCGTAGTGATGCATTGTGTAAGTTGGATTGTGAATGCCTTTTTGATTCTTCATTAATACAATAAAATAAAATTAAAAATTAAAATGCACACAGACAAAGAGTAAGTAAATCTTAGTAAACGTGGGAACATTATGAGAACTAGTCAAGTCAAGTCAAGTCAAATTTTATTTATATAGCACCTTTCATACACAAAGGCAATTCAAGGTGCTTTACAAAAAAATAATCGAAAAAACAAGCAGCAAAGCAATGCACATATAAAAAACACATAAAAAACACAGCCGACAGTTTTAGTTAAAATATATACTCAAATTAACAAACATGAAACATTATTTCTGTTTTAAATAAGTTACAAGGCACTCTTCAGTATTATTATTACATGTACAGTCCATTTGTTGGAAATGTACAGGAAAAATCTTTTTAAAATTACAGGCCGAGAGAGGCAGTAGTTTAGTAGCAGTTAAAAGCAAGAGTAAACATAAAGGTCTTTAGCTTGGATTTAAAAATAGGCAGAGTAGGGGCAGATCTAATGTGTTCAGGGAGTTTGTTCCAGTTATGAGAGGCATAGTGGGAGAACGCGGCTTCACCATGTTTAGATTTGGTCCTTGGGACAATTAGTAGACCAGTGCCTGAAGATCTCAGGGATCTGGATGGTTCATAGTGTAGAAGCATTTCAGAGATGTAGTGTGGGCCTGACCCGTTGAGAGATTTGTAAACTATTAGCAGAATTTTAAAGTCTATTCTAAGATTTACTGGCAGCCAATGCAGGGATTTGAGAACTGGTGTAATGTGTTCAGCTTTCTTGGTTCTTGTTAGAACTCTAGCAGCCGCATTCTGAATGAGCTGAAGTTGTTTAACAGCTTTTTTGGGAAGACCATTGAAAAGACTGTTGCAGTAGTCTAGCCTGCTAGAAATGAAAGCATGAATTAGTTTTTCAAGATCTTGTTTGGACATATAGCCTCTAATCCTTGCTATATTTTTTAGATGATAGAAGGCAGATTTTCTTATAAGCTTGATGTGGGAGTTGAAATTTAGATCAGAGTCAATAATAATGCCAAGATTTTTTACCTGGTCCTTTGGCTTCAGAGATAGGGATTCGAGGTGAGCAGTAACTTTGAGCCTATCTTCTTTTTTGCCGAAGACAATTATCTCTGTTTTGTCTTTATTAAGTTGGAGAAAATTCTGGCACATCCAATCATTAATTTGCGCAAGGCACTGACACAGTGACTCTATGGGGGCATAGTCATCCGATGAGAGGGCTATGTAGAGTTGGGTGTCATCTGCATAGCTATGATAAGCTATTTTGTTTTTTTGCATAATTAGGCCCAGAGAGAGCATATAAAGGTTAAACAGGACAGGACCTAAAATTGATCCTTGGGGTACCCCACATGTCATTTTGGTTTGGTCAGATGTGTAGTTGCCAATGGAGACAAAGTAGTTCCTGTCTTGCAGATAAGATCTGAACCACTCTAGGACCGTGCCGGAAAGCCCGACCCAGTTTTCCAGTCTGTCCAATAGAATTTCGTGGTCAACCGTATCAAAGGCAGCGCTGAGGTCTAGTAACACTAAGATTGAGATTTTACCTGAATCAGTGTTCATTCGGATGTCATTTATAACTCTGATAAGCGCAGTTTCGGTGCTATGATGGGGTCGGAAGCCTGATTGGAAAGGATCTAGGAGGTCATTGGAGGATAGAAAGGTATTGAGTTGTTGGTAGACAGTTTTTTCGAGTATTTTGCTAATAAAGGGAAGATTTGATATTGGTCTGTAATTGCTGATTATAGAGGGGTCGAGGCTACGCTTCTTTAGCAAGGGCTTAACAACTGCAGTTTTTAGAGATTTTGGGAAAATGCCTGTAAGAAGAGAGGTATTAATTATCTTCAGTATGTCGGTCGCCAGGCAACTGTAGACATTTTTTAGAAAGCTTGTTGGCAGGGTGTCTAGGCAACACGATGAGGATTTAAGGCCTCGTATCGTTTCTTCTAGTTTCTTGTGGTCAATGACATTGAACTGAGTCATGTTAATTAAGCACCTATTCTGTGGGTGCGGCGGAGCCACATTTGTTCTTGATGTGGAAATAGTTAGTCTGATATTTATAATTTTATCCCTAAAGAAGGTCGCAAATTCATTGCATTTGACATTGGATAGAAGATCAGGGGCAATTTGTGGGGGGGGGTTTGTCAGCCTGTCAACAGTGGCAAAAAGAGTGCGAGCGTCATTGGTGTTTTTGCTGATAATGTCGGAGAAGAAGAATTTTCTGGAATTTTTTAGTTCCTGGTTGTAGGAGTGAAGACTATTTTTATAGATGTCATAATCGATGTGAAGTTTAGTTTTCCGCCATTTGCGCTCGGCTTTCCTACAATCTCTTTTTTTGTTATTTACAGAGGGAGCGTTTCTCCATGGTGCTTTTTTCTTACCGGAGATTAGTTTAGATCTAATGGGAGCTACAGCATCAATAGCCTTTAGGGTTTTAGAATTGAAGTTATCTAGGAGATCATTGACAGAGGCTGAGGAGAGGGAAGGGGCCAGCGAGAAAGCCTCCATGAACCGTGTGCTAGTGCTCTCGTTGATGTAACGCTTTTTGATGGTTTTTGACCGAGTAAGAGCGATAGGGGTGATCTTGAGTTCAAGAAAAATACAGAGATGGTCGGACAGAGCAACATCACTAGCTGAAAGAAACGATGACTCAAAGCCCTTGGTGATAAATAAATCTAGGGTATGGCCTCGATTGTGAGTGGGCCCAGAGACATGTTGTAACAGGTCAAAAGTGTCAAGGAGGTTATTCAATTCTTTGGCATTATTATCATTGGGGTTGTCAATATGAATATTAAAATCTCCTGCAATAGTTAAACAGTCATGTTCTATGGAGATTATAGAAAGGAGTTCTGAAAATTCATCAAAAAAACTACTAGAGTACTTAGGTGGTCTGTATATAATCAGTAGTAAAATAGAGGGAGAGCACTTCAGAACAGCGGCCAGATATTCAAATGATGAAAAGTCGCCAAACGATACCTGCTTGCATTGAAAAGCATCAGAGAAAATAATAGCTACTCCTCCCCCTTTCTTACCGACTCTGGGGGCGTCAATGTAGTTAAAGTTAGGTGGGGCTGACTCATTAAGAACATATTCCCTGTTGTTTAGATCAAGCCAGGTCTCTGTGAGGAACATGAGGTCCAGTTTATGACTCGTAATCAGATCGTTTATTAGAAGCGACTTGCTTACAAGTGACCTAACTAGTGCAAACCACTTCTTGTAGTTTAGGGGGCTGGGGCCAAATCTGATATGGATGAATTGCTAACTAGTGCTAGTCATATTGTGTATTTTTTCATGATCATGTGTATTCTTGCATGATCAAAGGCACACAAAACTTTGAGACTGGTGTGGTTGTGCAACAAGACTATTGTTGGGAAATGTGGGAACACAGGGCCTTATTTTGGAAGAAAAAAAAATCTAAGAAATGTGGGAACATAGGGCTGTGGGAACATAGGGCTGAAATCTTAGAAATGTGGGAACATAGGGCTGTGGGAACATTGGGCTGTGGGAACATAGGGGTGACCCCCGCATGAAGCTAACGACTCACCACCGCAGCTAAATGCAGTCAAACAATAATGTTCCATGACCATAAGCATAACGGTACTAACGTTAGGGTTGCATTACTTCACACAAGACGGTAATGTTAGCAGAGTTTCTGACCAGGTGGTCAGATACTTGTACTACGGAGTGACAGTAAAAATCTTGAAAATCCATTAGCAAGCAGCTAACGTTATCTGGTCAAAACCACATTACAGTAGCTACAAGCAGCAAGTTCCCTTCATGAACCGAAAACACAGTCCTGACTCTAGTTTCCCCCCCGATGTCGGTCACATTGCTGCTGTCTGGCCAGACGGGCTTCATTAGATAAATATTTATTTATTTAGTCTGGACTTTTTCTGGAGTCTGTGTTTGTTGTTTCCTTTAGCTAGCAGCTAGCGACGAGCGTAACGTTAAAAGCTACTTCAGCCATTTCCTGTTAGCGTCTAGACAAGAGACAAGCTCGACGTGAACGCGCGAGACGTCACATCCTCTAGCTGTGGCGGGAGATGCTATCCACTTCGAAACTGCGGTTTTCCATGTATCTTCTGAACGGCTGGTCGGAGAGAAACGCCCCTGGTCGCCATTTTTAAGTGACGTCAAGGCGCATTCACTCAGTGCCAATAATAAACACTTTGTGCACATTTATTTCTCGCCAGAACCAACGGAATGGGCCTTTAAGTACATGTTTCTAATTTATCAATGGGCTTTTTAATTTATTTTTTTAATGATCCAAGTTGCAGTGGTTTACCTCTGAAGTCGGCAGGCCTGTCCTCCCAGGGTGACAGCACAATACCCAGGGCTTTCCACTGGTTACCTGACAGGGCTGCTTCCTGTTCAGCTGTTACTGCCACAGCCTGCTCATAGGAGAACATGCTGATCTGGTTCGGGTTAAACACCACCTGCAGAAGGTGACATGAGCCAAATGAGGGGAGGCACGAATTGTCAAGATGAACACACCAACATAGATAACAAGACATTTCGGGTCCCAGAACAAAAGCTGAATAGAACTCCATAGACTTGTTTTGTGGAAGTCAGGTCAGTGTACAGTAAACTAGTAATAATAGTCATTTAAGACTTACACTAAACTGCTCAGGTGGTATCATTGAGATAGCCAGAGGTGTGATTCCTTCAATTTGGTCCCTCACCAAAGCTGACATGGACATATCTGGAAGACCAGCTGCACAACGAGAAAGTGAAGTAGCATCAATGCTCCCAGAGCTAAACAGCCACCAACATAACTGAGTGAAAAATCACATTTAGCAGATGATCACAGAGAGGATTGTTCATATCAGGGTGCTCAACATGAGGAGAGTGGATGTGTCTTACCTGCCAGAACTCCAATCTCAATGAAGACATCAGTCTTCCAGTTACCTGTGGGTCCAAATGCAAGACTGTGTTGCAGAAGGTCGACGAGAGCCAGCAACTGGTCTGGTGAGCAGGACAGCCTCAGCTGACCCAGCCACAGCACAGCCTTACTGCAGCCACCAGGGGGAGACAGCAGGTTACACAGTAAGTAAAGGGGACAGAAGTACCACAGGAATGAGTCCGGACCTGGATGTTAACACTTCCGCCTCTTATGTGTAAAAGTCAATGGGATTTATGTGTGAGGATTTTGGTTGAATGCTTGAAATAAGGTCTGTGGTTAACAAAAGTTTATGACTTTTATGATTTTCAGTACAGAAGCGTAGGCTACAGTGTAAATGAAGCTACAGTGTAAATGAAGCATACAGTGTAAATGCGTTTTTTTATGAGATTTTCAGAAAATGCTTCAACAGTCATAAAAGCGGTCCTCATATATCTACACACACACACACATACAGTACATATAGTGTGTGTGTGTATATATATATATATATATATATATATACACACACACATACAGTATATACATATATACACACTATATATAGATCTTTTTGTGAATGTACAGCCCATTTTTAAACCAGCAGTATTTATATATAATACTAGTATAATAATATTATACTAGTAAATAGATAATAATATTATAGTATAATAATATACAATATAATAGTATAATAATAATAGATATATATACACATACACTAGGGTATTCACGACTACTGAATTTTAGTAGTCATCGACTACTTCCAAATAATAGTTGACTAGTCGATTAATACCGCTGAAGATATATTTTTTTCACACAATAGAAATGATCAATTCTCATCAAAAGGGTCTCAAAAACAGCCAGTAAAGGGTTAACTTAATGTAGGCGGGACCAATGTGGAGATATGTGAAATAGCAGAGTCCTGATTGGCTCTGAGAGGCTGTTTACAAATGAGCCATTACACCCCAGCAGCTTGTCTGAGTTGGAGATAGCGACTGTTTGACTTCAGTAACAACATAGACGAGTCTTTCTGTCTATTCACCTTATTCACCACACCCACTTTTTCTCTCTTCCGCGTTCAACGCAAACGTATTTGTTCTTCCGGTTCAGCGCTAGTTGCCTACTGTGGCTAATATTAGCCGCTAGTTAGTTATGTTATATGGCAGTAAAATGCCACTGAATGACCAAATTGATATAACTTTTAACCATTTCGAGTAACACTGTTTCCATACGGATCACCAGCGTTAGTTTGTTTTTTATAAACGTGGCTATATTCATAACGTTTCTATCTCGGATGCGTTATTTTGAATCCCACATAGGTTACGCCTGGCGCAACCTAGGTGGGTTTCAGGACAAAACAGTCTCGACTCCACTAACGTCATCTTTAGAGCACAATATTCCTGGAATGCAAGTTTAACTAAACAGTTACATGTCCTCTGCATTCTACATAAAATTAAGATATTACGGGTTGTTTTATTTTGTATGTTACATACTTATTGGCCAAGATATGTTAGTTTATGGGGGAGTAATTCTGCCAGTTTAGGAGGAGAGTGTGGGCGGCCATCTTGCCTGCGAGGTTTTTGGCAAGTCTAAAACGGAAATACTATTACGAAATGACGTAATGCGGAAGCGTCCATGTGTGGGCAAAGAATAAGGTGAATAAGTACCTTCAATTCTGTTGATTTAACATGGCGTCATGTGGAAAATGAGTGTTCAAACAAATCTATGTTCAATTTATGTATTTATTCTTCACCACAGATGAACGATTAGTTGATTATGATGCATAGTGTCGACTAGTGTTTTTTTGTTGACTGTGAAAGCCCTAATATACACGTATAAACACTAGGGCTGTGAATCTTCACTAGCCTCACGATTCGATTACGATTCAGAGGGCTACGATTCGATTCGATTCGATTATCGATGCATCTCGATACATCTTAAATCAATGCATCACTTTTTTCCCCCAATATTCCCCAATGATTTATTTTTTCTCACTTTCTTTTTTCTCACTGCGTGACTACTTTTAAAATAAAAGTGCATTTGGAATTGCATTGTATTATGATCCATAATTAAAATAAACAACTGCATGTACTTCCATTATATTTTATTTGATTATTAACACATTGACTGCCAGCCGTTTTTTTTTTGCTGTAGGTAGCTTCTGCCAGGCCGTTTTTTGAGGATTCTGGCTCATTTTACAAGAGCCGAGGATTCTTTTCTGCTTGGAGTTTGTGAACACGAAGTTCACAAAAGTACTAATAGAATGTGTGCTTTCTCTGTCTAAAAGAGTTAGTTTGTAGAGTTAGTAGTTATGTAGATATTAGCCGTTGAGTACAGCATGGTTTCAGCTGTCTGAGAGTGAAAGCTGAGATAATCGCAGTTTTGTGAAATTCAATCAAACAGGCAGAACAGTCACTTTAACCATTTATTTTTGGCATCAGTGAGAGATCAGACATCCAAACAATATAGTTCCGAACGCCCTCTCCTTCAACTCCTCCCTCCGTGGGCGTGTCTAGTGGCTTTCAGCCTGCGTTTGTCACAAGCGAGTGCTCTGCTGCTGCTGCTGCGAGTTTGAGCAGCCTCCCTCCCTGGCAGCGAGTTTGAGCAGCCTCCCTCCCTGGCAGCGAGTTTGAGCAGCCTCCCTCCCTGGCAGCGAGTGTGGATAGGGCTCACTCGTCTCTTGGGTTTGAGAGCCCCGATGAAGCCCCGTGCGACTCTAGGCTTTATGCTGCCCACCCAGTCCATTTCTGGAACCCCCCACCGCAGCAGCGCGAAAGCGTCCCCGCCTACAGTATGAGAATGAGGCTCGTTCGTTTCTGGGTTTTCGGAATGCGTGCGATTCTGGCCTTTCTGCGGGCGTTTCAAAGTGTGTTTCACCCATAATATATTATGCAAATTTGCAATCCCCCGTGTGCTGCTGCTGGCGCGGCCCGAGAGCGGCGAGTCTGGTGACTGATGACTGTAAAATCGGCAAGCCATTTCCTTGAGAATGGAGGAAGCAGCCGCGGGAGGCGGCTGCTTTTGGTTGACTTTCTCTCTGTCGGGAGGGCACCGTCGCCACCTAGCTGGTCGGTAAAATAGATTATACACATTCTCTTCCTCCAATTCTGGGATAGGAGACGTAAAAGGGGTTGATCGATGTCCCACCGTCAAAAAAAAAAAATGTTTATGTAAGCCGAGATATCTCGTCCTTGGCACTCAACGGTTGGATCATGTAAGCCGAGATATCTCGTCCTTGGCACTCAACGTGTTAAAAAAATAAATAAAAATAATAATAATCGATTCTTGACATTTGTGAATCGATGCAGAATCGTGCACGTCCGCATCGACGATGCATCTTATAATCGATTATTTTTGACACCCCTAATAAACACACACACACACGTCTCACCTGAACTCCACAGCATTGAAAAAACGCATCTCTGTTGTTTTAGCTCCACACACGATGTATCCCATCGCCACAAAAGTGCTGGAGTCCAGCTGTGAAGGTTTCTGCTTGGTGGCGTTTAACAAGCGGCTGAACAGCACAGCCAGCTAGGATGAAAGCCATGGAGAGAATGAGTGAGCGTAAAATAGCCTCAAACAGGATTGTAGGTGGATGTATTAGCAACGTACTTGTACCTTCACCCTGTATTGTATAGCATGCCAGTGCTACTTGTACAATTTGTTTCAGAAAGCGAGTGAACACACAACACAGTGGATGTAATATGTCTCCGGCTATGACCGAAGCTGATACCTGTCTGTCTGTCCAGGTGTTGACTGATCCCATGGCGTAGATACTCCTCAGCTCGGACAGACGGAGGGTGCCCAGCTCTGCTTCTGACATCTCCACCGCTAGTCCACCCAGCTGAGCGACCAGGGACGGAGACATGGAGCGGATGTGGCCATGCACCTTCATGCGCGTGTTCACGCATACACACACGCATGCATGCACACACACACACACACACACACACAATCCCAGAGAGACCCCAGTTAAAACATGGCAGACATTTTAGCAACATTTCACATCCATAAAACCATATTCACCAACTTAAAGTCTTTATTTATTGTTTTTGAAAAGCGTAGCAAACAATATACTAAAACAATATATTCTTCCAACAATAAGAAATCTATTAAATCACCTTTGTACATTTGTACTACATGTTTTGCAATTAAAAAAAGACAACCCTAACAACTGGATTTAGGAGGGGTTTCAAATGTAAACAGGAAGTATGGAAATGTCCCATAGGGAAGAAGCCTGGAATGAAATGCATGTGTGATGTGACGTGATGTGATGTTCTCACTGTGGTAGTTCCTGCATGATGGATGGCTGGAAGAGAGTCTCACCTCTTTGACTTTCTTGAGCAGCTGTTGGCATTGGTAGGGTGTAGGAACGGGTCGTGGCCCATCAAGGAACGGGTCGTGGCCCCCCCCCCCCTCCCCCCCCTCCGGCTCTGGCTGATGGCCCTCCAGGCTTATCACCTTCCCCTCCCCCTCATCCCCCAGGCTATAGACAAGTTTCCCAGCGCTGGCCTAGGGCGGCGCCATAGCAGCCTTATATGTTCCCGGCTTCCGGTTAAGTCCACATAGCGTCCACAGCAGCCTGATGTTGCCAATAAGCTACGACTTAAATAGAGACTTATTACATCATATGTTTTCCGCCCCCTGTATGTTGAGTGTTGGTGAAAAAGAAAAATATAGCAGACGCTTTCTTTACTGTAGAGCGCCGTTTAAAAGCTGCACAACAAGCAGCATCAGTCCCGCCGGCCAGCGCTGGACCCGCTGTGAGGAAACACACAGGAGGAAACCGAAATGTCAAAACAGACATCCCTTGCTAGGCCAGTCCTTTTTTTTTTAATCGAGATCATGCAACAAGTAGCCTACTTCAGCCGAGGCCAGCAAGACGGCAGGAAAGAAACAGAAGCGTGCCTGCCGCCGTCAAAAGCAAAAGAGACCCGACGTAGGCTGTCAATTTAGCGGAGGTAAAAAGCCTTTTTACCTACTCGGGCGAATCAATCAATCAATCAATGGCTCGCGCTTGTTGCCCGACGCTCGTATGATGAGGAGATGAATCAAAATGCTTACCACCAATAAAGCCACATGCGAGCCGAGAACGAGTGCAGGAGAGCTGACGCAGGTGCCAGGTGTGGAGTGGGAGAGATTAAGGTGCGTAGCCTATTGCTGGAGATTCAAGTTGTGCGCTGTCTGCACTCTGCACTGACACTGTCGCACTTATTACTTTTAGCTGCGTTGTTTTTTCATCAAGGCAATGTCCAGAAGATATGGGTTCATGAATGTCTGCAAATGCAGATAGATAGGCTACAGTAGGAGTGTGCATGCATGTTGTCTGTTTCAATAACGAAAGCGTCCTTACCGAGAACGACGTGCCGACCAATTAAATATTCTTGCTGCGAAATCGGCCTCTTAATGACAACACTGGAATAATAGCCGTAATATTCATTCACAACGGGGGTAATTTGATGAAATACATAGCGTTACAACATACCCGACCTACTTTGTTGCTGTGGAGATATTGGTACGCTTCGGAGCTTTTGAGATTGTTCATCGCGTTGCCATCCACCGCCATTGATTCCTCAAAATACGCTATAATCCTGCCTGTAGTTACGTTCGGCCATTTACACATATTATCTTCCCATGTGTCCAGTGTCAACGGGTGTGGGATAGACACTCTTTCATTAGATAGGAGACTCGCAGAATGATCCCAAGTTTGCATTTTTTCGGCGGTCGCTATGGCTACTACGGTAGTACGTTACGCTTCTCCGTATTCACAAACACCGGAACCGACAGACACGATCGCGGCCGAGTCCGGAAGCAAACCGGAAGTGCCCAGGAAACTTGTCTATACCCCGTCACCCAGAGACGAGGCTACACCGCCCCCCCCCCCCCCCAAAGGGCTTCAGAGCTGATGATGCCCCCCCCCCCCCCACCCACGCTGACCATCACAGCGGACCAGGTGAGGAATCAGCTTATGAGGCTACACACTAGGAAAGCAGCTGGCCCGGATGGCGTCAGCCCCATGCTGCTCAAAGCCTGTGCCCCCCAGCTTTGTGATGTGCTACAGCTGATCTTCAACAAGAGCCCGAGTCTCCAAAGGGTCCCCGTGATGTGGAAAATGTCCTGTATCGTCCCTATACCTAAAAAGCCAAGACCCTGGAGAAACTCGTCCTGGAGCAGCTCAGGCCTATGGTCAAACCATCCCTAGACCCCCTCCATTTCGCCTACCAGCCCCGACTGGGAGTGGGGGACGCTGTCATCTACCTGACCAACCGCGCCTACGCCCACCTTGACAACCCGGCCAGCACTGTGAGAGTCATGTTCTTCGACTTCTCCAGTGCTTTCAACACCATCAGGCCGGCTCTACTGGGTGAGAAGCTGACGGCGATGCGGGTGGATGCCCCCCTGGTGGTCTGGATTGTGGACTACCTGTCTGGCAGACCACAGTATGTGCGCCTGCAGAACTGTGTGTCAGACAGAGTGGTCAGCAATACAGGAGCACCACAGGGGACGGCCTTCTCTCCCTTCTTCTTCACCATCTACACCACGGACTTCACCTACCAGACAGAGTCTTGCCACCTTCAGAAGTTCTCTCACGACTCTGCGATAGTGGGATGTATCAAAGATGGCGACGACGATGAGTATCGGGATGTGGTGGCCAACTTTGTCACATGGTGTGAGCAGAACCACCTGCAGCTCAACGTGTCAAAGACAAAGGAGCTGGTGGTGGACCTGAGGAGGGTCAAGGCTCCGGTGACCCCTGTTTCAATCGACGGGGTCAGTGTTGACATAGTGGAGGATTACAAGTACCTTGGAGTGTACATTGACAATAAACTAGACTGGGCTAAGAACTCTGATGCACTCTACAAGAAGGGGCAAAGCCGTCTCTACTTTCTGAGATGGCTGAGGTCCTTCAACGTCTGCCGGACCATGCTGAGGATGTTCTGAGTCGGTAGTGGCTAGTGCCTTCCTGTATGCTATTGTGTGCTGGGGCAGCAGGCTGAAGGCAGCGGATTAGTGTTAATTTCGTCGACGAAAAATGTTAGTCGACTACCTTTTTCCCCAAGACTAAGACGAGACTAAAATGTTCAGACTTTTAGTTTCATTGACTAAGACAAGACTAAAATACTCAAACTTTTAGTCGACTAAAACTTGACTAAACAAAAAGACGATGAGGTTGAATAAATATGATAAAAACTAACAAGGACATTTGACACAGGACTAAGACTACGACTAAATTTAAAAATAGACAACAAAATTAACACTAATTATAGACTGTTTCCCCCCCTCAATGCAGCAGTTCAGTTTCCTGTGTTGCAGCATCATAGATCTAGCTGACATTTAGCTGTCTGAAAAACATTTGCAGTAGTTACAACAGAATCCACCCAGTCTTAGCTAAGGGTCTTATCTATATGTGTATGAGGCATTGTGTTCCCAAAATGTACAGCTACTTGCTTGTCTACATTATATCCAGAGAGGTCTGAGTGCTTTCCACACAGCACAGCCAGCCTCCCTCCATTCTCCCCTCAGCTGCGGGCTGAGCAGGGACTGTAAATATGCCGACACTGGCCCGGGTGGGCAGGGTCAGCATTAATTTCCCTGGGAAAGAGTTGCCAACACTGCTTCGAAATACCATTACTAGTGAAGCGCATCAGCAGATTCAACAGTTTTCATTGACTAAAACTAGACTAAAATGTGAACAGTTTTTGTTGACTAAGACTAGACTAATATACTTATGGTTTTATTTGACTAAGCTGAGACTAAAATGCTCAAACTTTTAGTCGACTAAAACTTGACTAAATAAAAACAGGATGAGGTTGACTAAATATGACAAAGACTAACAAGGACATTTAACACGGGACTAAGACTAAGACTAAATAAAAAAATAGCCGACAAAATTAACACTACAGCGGATGCCAACAGACTCAACAAACTGATCCGTAAGGCCAGGGACATTGTGGGGCTGGATCTGGGCTCTCTGACTGCGCGCACACACCTACACACACACACACACACACACACACACGCACGCACACACCTAAACACACCCACACACACCCACACACACACACACACACACACACACACACACACGGTTGAATGCTCTCATTTAGGACACTTCATGCCCAAAAGAACATGTGGGACCAAGTAAAAGTTAGCTTTCCTGCTCAGGACTAGACAGGAAGTGGTGCGATTTTGCTGCGTCAAGTTACCTACTGTATGAGTTAACCAGGGTGAGACAGGAAGTAGAGCGATTTTGCCTTCAGAGTAAAAGCTTAGATTGTGAAACTTTTTTCAGATTTCCCCTCCATTTGTACTTGGCCAATTTCCCCCTGCTCTGCTGCCCAGGGTCACTGCTCCACCCTCTGCCAATCTGGGGAGAGCTGTAGACTAGCACCATGCTTCCTCCAAGACATGCCAGCCGCTTCAGGACACATACCCTTAATCTGGCTTCCCACCCGCAGACCCATTGCCCGACACCCGACTAATCCGGGGGCGCGAACCTGCGACCCTCGTGTTGGTAGGCAGGGAATCTACCGCTACACTACCTGGACGGCCTAGATTGTGAAACTTTTGAGAAAAGTTGGAAAATAAAGCTGGGCTGTGCAGAGCAACAGAAATTGTTTGAGAGGTATAAAAGTATAATGTAATAATATAAACGCACCACACATTGTCCAGTCTTCAGAAAGTAATACAATTATTTATCTATTATGTATTAATTTAATTTAATTAATTAAAATGTATTTATCAATGTCCTTTGTTGCTCTGTAAAGCACTTTGCACAAGCACTGACAATTGTTTAAAGGGCTTTAGAGATGAATTTGACATAGTTTTCAAAGCTATCTGGTTTTACCTTTGGAGAAAATGAGGAGTTGGAAGATCTCTCTCTGGAGCATTCTGGGGAAATGAAAACACCAGCATGTACACTTTAACTTTGAAATAACCACTAAATAAAGATTGTGAAATAAACTCCTAAGTGTATTACTAATAAATGCCACTGGATGAATTAGAGTACCAGTAGTCATGTGTCAATAGAAGTTTAGAAGACACCTACCCCCTGCACCCAGGGGTGCTGGAGGACCTGAGCAGCACTAAGACGCAGAGTGGGTGCTGGAGGAGCTGAGCAGCACTGAGACGCAGAGTGGCTGCTGGAGGAGCTGAGCAGCACTGAGACGCAGAGTGGCATCCCAGACCAGCAGCTTGGATATGAGGTCCTTGGCTCCCTCTGAGATGTGAGCCCAGTCCTTGTCTGGAAACTCATACTTGCCCTCCTGGATGCTCTCAAACAGGTGACTCTGAGGAGAGATAATATCACAGAAAATTAGTTAATATTGTTCATATATCACAGTTTCGTAGTGTTACAGTCATCCCCCTTTCGCATGTAGATATGATCAATATTTATGTCTTTGTTGTGGCTGTTCATCTTTTGATCTTATGGTGTCTTTTTGTCCATACGGGGCTTAAAATGGCGTCTGCCTCGGCCCTCGAGAGGTCAGTCTGGTACGCACAGCCACATCACCTGTGGACAGTTGATATTAGTGTCTGTCTCATTTTGCTTTGCTTTGTCACTTTTGTCCTGTCTCGTGTTTATGGGACCCCTTTGATCACGTGAGGACGGTCCTGGATCGCCTCACGCAGGATGCTTCTGGAGGCCACATCAGCTAAAGCCTCCAACCTATAGTAGCAGACTCCAAACTAATTCAACCCTACTCCTCCTACTACATTAAGAATTTGATCGATCAATCTATGTTAACCGATTAATCGACAATGTAGGCAAAATGTAACTTTCACTGCTCATACAGAGGAAGAAGAAAGCCAAGCTAGCAGACACAAAGTCCAGGGTGGAGAATTACACCCAAAAAGACAACAGTCATCATTGTAAACATTGTAATACAATGTTGAAATATCTCACGCCCACAATAGTCCATGGGCCAAGGCTGAAATTTTGACATATCGGTACCACCTGAGGTGACCGCACGATTTTGTTATTTTTGTCTTCCTACATGTCTCTAGTTTATATTTTGGTATGATAACCCTTCCGATTTGGTAGCTTAAAGGCCGTTTCTCACTGGTGCGGTGCGGAATGCGTTGCGAAATGCGATGCGATATTTCGTGCGGATTTTCCGCAGTGCAAACTATACACACAGGTGCGGGTGCGAATTATTCGCATTCCCACGTTAATTTTCCGTCTGCGGAAAAACAGTGAGCAGAGACCACGATGGAGTCAAGCAGTAGTAGTAGCAGTGATGATGACCTGCTCTTCATTTTGCTGAGAAAACAAACGAGAAAGAGGAAAAGAAGGTTCTGGGTTCACCCAATTTTAGAGAGGCGCACAGAACATGGCGAGTTTCATCAGCTGGTCCAGGAGCTGCGCCTGTATCACAGTCGCTTCAGGCAGTATTTCAGAATGGGAGTTGAGCAATTTGAAGCTCTGTTGGGGATGATAGCCCCTCACATAATGAGGAAACACACAAACTACCGCAAACCTATCGACTGGCAGTGTGTTTGAGGTGAGCATTTTCATGTAATTTATTTTGTTTACCGTATTTTGCTTTAAAAAAAATCACGATATACGAGGGATCAGTGTTTGTAAACAAACGAGGAAACTGGGGGGGACGTTCACGCTAGGAAGGCAGATAGCCTGTAACGTTACAGTAGGCTATGAACACAAATTGAATCATCACCATGCCAAACAGCAGCGCAGCTCCATACTACAATGTGACGTCAGTTGTAAATAAAGGATTTCATTGGTCAAACGTATCTTGCCGCATCCGAAAATCCGCCGAAGTCAAAGTCCGTGCGGAAAAATAAACCCCCGCACGAATGTTCCGCCTCGGTGTGCAAGGTTCAATTGCAACTCATTAAAACATTTTGTTGCAAATCTCCGTGCCGAATATTCGCACGAAAATCCGCACCGGTGTGAAACGGCCTTTAGGATAGTTATCACTCTGTAAACAAACCTACCCCCAAAAAATGACAAAACCCTGATTTCATCATATCTCTGAACCACACATGATAACGCAGAAAATGTGATGTCTACCCCTATGTTTTCATGGTCAGGGATTACAATGACACTCTATACAACATCATAAACTGTTCACATGAATAGTTAATGGTGAATTCAGTGATGTTTTGGTGAATTCAGTGGTGTTTTGAGAAAGATACAATGCAATTAGTCCATGGGCCAATGGTGAAATCGGTACCACCTAAGGGGACCGCGCACTTTTTGTATTTTTGTCTTCCTACATGTCTCTAGTTTATATTTTGGTATGATAACCCTGCCAATCTGGTAGCTTATTGATAGTTATCACTCTGTAAAAAACCTTCTCCATAAAAATGACAAAACCCTGATTTCTGTGTATTAGTCCAGATGATATGTGAAAATCATGTTCACTTTTTCATAAAAGCATGAAACTTGGTACGCATATAGTTTGGGGCCCCGTAAATCTTCAGAAATTGAGCCATCACAAAAATGCTTCGTGGTGGCCATTTTAATTCCGCCATAAGTGAATTATGTAGTTTGCATCATATCTCCTGAATCACACATGATAACACAGAAAAGGTGATGGCTACCATATAGAACATCATAAACTGTTAAAGTAACTAATCAATGGTGAATTTAATGACGTGAGAAGGAAATCACAGTTTCTGATAACTGATGCTATAACCTCAATTCCATGACCACTCTCTGGCTAACATTTTTTGATGAGTAATTTGGGTCAGGGTTACTTCTATGGGCCTTTTGTTAAAATAGCCCCCAGGCCCCTCCCAAACATCCTGCGACTTTCTGCCAGACGGCCAAATCCAAGATGGGGTTTACCATTTTTAGAGTAAGGACGGAGATTAACAATGGTGAATTATAGCTATTTTAATTGCAAATTCATGCCTACCAAACATGGTTTAGTATTGACAATTATTGTGTTTTGAGGGTAATTTCATAATTATGTTAGTCTCGCTGGCCAGCCTCCCCTCCCTACCGGGAGAGGATAGCATCAGTTATCAGATACTGTCATTTCCTTCTCACAACGTCATCAAATTCACAATTGATTAGTCACTTTAACACTTTATGATGTTCTATGGTATCATTGTAATCCTTGACCATGAAAACGTTGGGATAGACATCTCCTTTTCAGTGTTAGCATGTGTGGTTCAGGAGATATGATGCAAACTATGCTTATGGCAGAATTAAAATGGCCGCCACAAGGCATTTTTGTGATGGCTCAATTTCTGAAACTGTACAGGGCCCCAAACTATAAGCGTACCAAGTTTCATGCTTTTACGAAAAAGGGAACATCATTTTCACATATCATCTGGACTAATACACAGAAATCAGGGTTTTGTCATTTATATGGGGGTAGGTTTGTTTACAGAGTGATAACTATCCTTAAGCTACCAAATGGGCAGGGTTATCATACCAAAATATAAACTACAGACATGTAGGAAGACAAAAATAACAAAATCGTGCGGTCACCTCAGGTGGTACCGATTTTTGCCTTGGCCCATGGACTATCTAGGACCAAATAGAAATGGAACTGTGTCACATGATCTTGCATGCAAGGTCAGTGTTTGTTACATGTATGCTAAAGACACGTCTGCTGCAATATCCCACTGATCCCTTCCTCATGTTGGTGTTCATCACACAAGCCAAGGTCACTGTGGGTTTCCTTTCTTACACTAGCAGCTTCAAATATATCTTGGTATAAACAGTGAAGTCTAAATGTAACAGAGGTATTCGTCATTGCAAAATGGCGCCATCTACTGCATACAGTAGATCTAACACCTATTTTCAGCATCCCAATGCTGCATCTGACCGTAATTGCCACGATGCAGTGGCATGGTGGTCTGCAACAGCATTGGGGTCAATTCAATCAATCAATCAATCAATTCCAATGAAACATTGGAAGTGAATTGGAATTTCAGGAAGTTTAGTGAAATTAATATTTTTTTTCTTGCCGGATATCTGAGATTATACTGAATATCATGCAATGTTAAAACATTTATCAAGTATTTAACAAGTATCAGCTAGTCAGATACACTAACTTAATTAGGTACAGTGTTCTTGAAGCGGGGCGCAGCGTCGAACGAGATCCGGCACCCAGAGCAGCAGCATCACCAGCTTTTTCTCTCTAAGTCCTGGGGGTCAACAACTAAACAAAAAAACGTAATTTAGCCACCTAAAACAACGCCCACCTAAACAAATCGATATCCGTGTACATGCACGCTCTATTTTGACAATTTTCAGCGCTTTACTTTTCCGCAAAACAGCAGTTTCATTCGGCACTGCTTTTTCTCCCAACCGTACAACTACCGTATTCCTCCGCTAAAAGCCTGCACAGAGCACAGAGCCGCGGTTTACAAAACAGGAAGGCTTAGAAGAGAGATAAAACACTGACTTACTTTAGAGACAACAAGTCACCTGGCCTCTCTGGTCTGGGACGTTTTCCACAATTTATCCTGGGAATGGTGAAAAAGGTCTGCAGCCAGGGCACCCAGGCATTTAGACAGGAGGCGCATCTCTCTGCCTGTTCACTTCACTCTCTGCAAAAGTTCCTCTTCTGTATTCTCTCTGGTTCATAATTGTATCCTCTTGTCACCAAGGTGAATTGCATATCATCCTCGCTATCAAAATCACTCATAAGACAAGCTAGGAAGATCATTGCTGACCCCTCTCATGTCTTGTATTCAGAATACGAACTGCTTCCATCTGGCAGGCGTTACAGAGTCCCAATCAAGAACAAAAAAAGACACCTCAACAGATACAAATACTCTTTCATCCCCATATCAGTCAGTCTCCTAAACTCAGGTCATAGGTAATGTATTGTTGATTGTACTGTAAATTATTGATGTTTGCACTTTGGTTGTGTGTTTGCACATGTCGGCACTGGTGTGCTATGCACTATTGTTTTTTGTTGTTGTTTTTGTTATGGCACTGTGTACCTATGTGGCAGCCTGTATGTCCAAGACAAATTTCCCTCGGGACAAATTAAAATAATCTTGAAATCTTGAAATAATCTTGAATCTTATTAGGCAAATCCTTCAACTAGGCAACACCACGAGACAGACTGAACAGGACTCCCTCGTATGATATGAGATGATCTTTGCGGTTGGTGTAAACTTAGAGGCCATCTGATGAAGCGCATCACCTCACACCTCCTGACAGACTGAGCTGAATCAGTTGTACACCGGGGCAGATAACCCGCAAAGAAGTTGTGTAAACGGGTGAATCATGGAAGTTGGAAACCCTCATTAGTGTTATGCTTGCCCCTGTCTTTACCCTGCCTTTTTGACACAAAATGGCCCCCGTGAAAAGGGTGTATTGGAGCAAACGAGTCAGAGAGATAACATTAGCGTCCCTTACTTAGCCTCTCAGCTGTAATAAACCTTTGCGAGTGACTGTGTATGTAGCCTGCCTGCATGTATGTGTTTACGTCACGGGTGACGGGTCGGGCTCTTATATTAACGCGGCTAACAGCTAACGGCTAACGATGTGACAACACAGTCTGTTGAGTGGGGAACAGAACAGACAAGATGGTGTCCCAGTACCTGGACAAAGACAGTGAAGAAGATGACGGTGATGATGGCGGTGAGGAACATGTCTCTCATGGGGAAATGGTCCTTGTCCAGCAGGTAGCACAGGGAGAAGGCGATGGCTCCTCGCAGGCCACCGTAGGCTATAATGAACTGGTCCTTGGTGGTCAGCTTGACGATGTGGAACTTGTTGATAACGTAGACCAGAGCAACCACACCTGGGAAGGACAATGTCATGAGAAACTGGGTTTGAGTGTGTGTGTAACAGATTTGGGTCAAATACTGTAATATTTGCTATTTTTTTTGCCTATTTAGTTGCCAGAGTTGACCATTTAGGGCCATAGAATGGGGCTGTATCATAAAACTTACTGGCAGGTTTAGAGTAACGTTAGGGGCAGATACCGTCACGGTAGGGTGCTTCAAAATGCGAAATATTGGGAAGCGATTTGCAAATTTTGCATGACCCGTTTTCTCCATTCTTCCACCCATTTTGGTCACGGTCTATTGTAAAAATGAACGTTAACTAATGAAAATTATCATTTTGAAAAAGAGAAGATGACCATACACGTCACATAAACGTTTTAGCAGGTGCTGGAGTGTAGCAGAGATAAAGTAGCCTAAAGAGAAGGCTGCTGCCACCAATGCTCCTATATATTTATCTTACAGAGCATTGATAGGTCTTCATCAGGTGATGATCACCACTGACCAATTCATAATCTCAGTCAGTGACATCATAAACATTTGGTTTACCATGCCCAACATCATCTGCCATTCTAACATGTCTCTGCTGCCCATTGACAGATACAGACTCAGAGGCAGACTGTTGCATATGTCAAGCTTAATTAACATGTTGGTTGTGATTGGCTGTGATCACCTGTGTTGCAGCTGACTAATAACTAATGTGGATCCATCATGGTATTCACAATCATAATTCATAATTTTATGAATCGGGGTAAATTACCGTGGTGCAGATTTTGCGTGCTGCTGTTCTGTCACTGCAGAGTTTTATGAATTAGCCCTAATAAAAGTCAAATGACTTTTCTCTCTGATTGTGTGTTTTAATAAGCTACTCTATGTGAGATGGCTCCGTAGGCACTGAAGTGACCACAAACCCACTGACCGCTACAACTTAAAAACGGTTTTCCATCACAAGCTCTCCCATCACATGATGTGTGTGGCAGTATCTTGTGATGAGCTCGTGACTCTTGGCAACAACCAATGAAGTCACAGACAGACAGTATATCATCAAAAAAATCACTACAAGAGTGACGGTAGCAGCACGCCAAAAATTGAGATGCAAGACTTCAGATTTCCACTTTCTTTTTTTATTGAGGGTCAACGCGTTTCGGCATATGTGCCTTCATCAGAGCATGCTCTGCTCTGATGAAGGCACATATGCCGAAACGCGTTTAAATGCAAATTAAAACACCCTGGCCTTTTTATCTCTCTTATTCTTTTGAGCGGAGTGGAGCGGTGAGTGCGAGCGGGTGAAATCTGTATCGAGCGGGGAGCGGTCTGGAGCAGCCGTGAGCGCTGGAGCGGGTGGAAAGGACCGCTCTGGGAGCGAGGAGCGGTAATTATCACCGCTCCGCTACCCTAACCCTCTGGTGTATATATATGTATATATATATATATATATATATATATATATATATATATATGCTCTGCTCATTGCTTAACATATTATGTACAGTACTTGCTCTATAGTGAACTTTGTGACAAACGTGTTTCATAAGAAGCTATTCACTTGACTTGTGCATAGATTATCAACGGCAGTCCACCATGACATCATGTTTCCGTTTGAATGTATATCTTAACACACCCCCGCCTGCCATCACATATACGTTCAGAACGTTTGGAAAGCACTACAGTAGAGCTGACCTATGACCCGTGCCACCAGACACAGGATGACAGTGACCGTGACGAAGGTCCAGTTCCAGGAGTGCTGTCCGTCCACCGTGGCCACGCCCAGGAAGTTGAAGATGAGCGTCTCGCTGACGCTGCTCCACATCTTCAGGAAGTACTTGATGGTGGTGTGGGACTTGTGGGATATCTTGGCCTCCACGTAGGGTCGCATCACTGCCCCGCATGCTATCAACCTGTAAGGACAAGGGACAAGATGCTAATGCCTTTTGCATCAGTTGAATGGATAATAAAGTGAGTGAACATTTGATTGTTTTATGAGATTTGAATAGTTTCCTAACTCCTCAGAAAATGTTCGCTCTTCTTTCTGAATCTAGCTTTGATGGTCTTAGTATAAAAGCAAACATTATCAAATCACTGATTATTGCTTCTGAGAATAATATGGGAACAGCAGTGTTTCCCCTAGAAAAATTTCAGGCCTGGAGGGATTTCGAAATGTACCCCGACCGCAACGATGGGGGCCCTCACTGGCAACACTAAACTTTTAGCTAACCTGTTCGCATCCATGTACGCAATGGCATCCCAAGTATCATCATACTATTATGGGATGCGATGCGAACAGTTGTATTATGGGATGTGCGTTTCCCAGGCAACGACACACGTTGACACGTTTTGGAACAGCGCTGCACGCTGGCACAATGCTCCTAAAAGCAAAATGCTTATTGTTTTTAATGATTTGGCATCTTCTATTACTGTCAACACTGTCAACACCAGCATTGTTGTATTGTAATAATATGCCATAAAGGTTTATTGAAATTTTGGGGAAAGCAGGAAAAAAAATCAATCTTTTTTCTGGCCTGGCGGGGGCGCCGTTGGCCTGGAACACACTGGAACAGGCAATCTGAACAAAATAGCATTTTCAACTCTTCTCCAGCAACAAAGGGGAACAGTGATGTCAGAGGTTACTGCATAACAAATTGCTCCAATTTCCAGCCTAAGTTCCATTCTGATCAGAAAACACACACGACAGCCAGAGAGAGACGTCCCCATCCCAGTCTGGTAACCACTTCTACTATCATGTCAAAGATGCATTCTGATCAGGAAAACACACACGACAGCCAGAGAGAGACGTCCCCATCCCAGTCTGGTAACCACTTCTCCATCATGTCAAAGATGCATTCTGATCAGAAAACACACACGACAGCCAGAGAGAGACGTCCCCATCCCAGTCTGGTAACCACTTCTACTATCATGTCAAAGATGCATTCTGATCAGAAAACACACACGACAGCCAGAGAGAGACGTCCCCATCCCAGTCTGGTAACCACTTCTACTATCATGTCAAAGATGCATTCTGATCAGAAAACACACACGACAGCCAGAGAGAGACGTCCCCATCCCAGTCTGGTAACCACTTCTCCATCATGTCAAAGATGCATTCTGATCAGAAAACACACACGACAGCCAGAGAGAGACGTCCCCATCCCAGTCTGGTAACCACTTCTCCATCATGTCAAAGATGCATTCTGATCAGAAAACACACACGACAGCCAGAGAGAGACGTCCCCATCCCAGTCTGGTAACCACTTCTACTATCATGTCAAAGATGCATTCTGATCAGGAAAACACACACGACAGCCAGAGAGAGACGTCCCCATCCCAGTCTGGTAACCACTTCTACTATCATGTCAAAGATGCATTCTGATCAGGAAAACACACACGACAGCCAGAGAGAGATGTCCCCATCCCAGTCTGGTAACCACTTCTCCATCATGTCAAAGATACATTCTGATCAGGAAAACACACACGACAGCCAGAGAGAGATGTCCCCACCCCAGTCTGGTAACCACTTCTACTATCATGTCAAAGATACATTCTGATCAGGAAAACACACACGACAGCCAGAGAGAGATGTCCCCACCCCAGTCTGGTAACCACTTCTACTATCATGTCAAAGATGCAGAGGCCGAAAAACTAATGTCATCCAAGTTGCATAAGGCACTACAGCTGCTCATCATTCCACCTCTACAGCAATATTGGATTGCCTCAGGAGGTCCCTGAAGACCATCAAGGACACAAACCACCCCCACATGTGAACCACATGTTCTCCCTGTTACCCTCAGGGAGGAGATACACTGTCCCAAAAGCACGCACAAATCGCTTGAGGGACAGTTTCTTCCCGCAGGCCACGAGACTCCTTAACATACACAAATAAACTCCCAACAATCATGTAGTAGCTGTACTGCAGCTGCTACCATTACGTATGTTTAATTCTAATTAGGTCTATGCTATTTGCACCTGTGCAAACAGAATGTTTAATTATTAAACATTATTATAATTATGTTTAAATTATGTCTATACTATTTGCACCTATGTGCAGTGAATATGTCACTGTTTTTTGGCTTGTTTTATTGCTTGTTGTGTCTCTTGTTGTTTTTGCACTCATATGCCCTGCTATTTTGCACTATGTTGTAACGGAGTCTACAGCACAAGAATTTCACACGTGATACTTGTACTACGGACTGGAGTGACAATACAAATCTTGAATCTTGAATCTTGGATTGGCTATAAGGGCATGAGGGAGGGGTGAGAAAAGGAATTGACACTGGGAAGCTGTTTCATGACTCTTATATCAGGGGCTCAGGGGCTCCTGGCCTTTCAACAGACTGTCCTTGACTGAGCGTCTCCGAGGTGCTCTTTTAAGAGAGGCATTAAATAGACCAATGGCCACAGGCAGGAATGATTTCCTGTGCCTCTCCGTATTGCATCTAGGTGGAATCAGTCTCTCACTGAACGTACTCCTGTGTTTGACTAGCACGCCGTGGAGTGGGTGTGAGTCGTTGCTCATGATGGAGCGTAGCCTGGACAACGTTCTCTTCTCTGACACCGCAGTCAGAGAGCCCAGATCCAGCCCCACAATGTCCCTGGCCTTACGGATCAGTTTGTTGAGTCTGTTGGCGTCCGCTGCCTTCAGCCTGCTGCCCCAGCACACAATAGCATACAGTGCTTCCCCACCTGGTTCTACAAGTCCTGGATCTCCCGCTGATGTTTCTCATCCTTGATTTTGGAGATGAGCTCTTGGGTCAGCATCCACTCCTTCGCCCCCTGCTCACTGCAGAGGTCAAAGTAGTGGATTCTCTCCTCCTTCAGGCGTGTTGTCAACCTAAAAGAGACAGGCGAGCAGTGAAACTGTGGGTCAGGCAATTTATACATGAATGAATAAAAACAGCTTCATCAGAAGTCCTGTCGTTTTTTCTGAGTCACAAATGAGAAATGGTCTCTTGTCGTACAACCAGCACTCATGAAAAGAAATGAAAAAAGAAGAGAGACTCACATTCCCTTCAAGTGTTTTGAGTCCTTAGGTGCTTACCTGTTGATCTCTAGCTCCTGTTCCTCACGCTGTCCTTTCAGCTTCTCCAGACTGCGTTTCAACTGGATGTTCTCAGTCTGTATAGATAGATGGTTACAGAGTGAGATGAGAAACAGTAAATGTACAGTATGAAATAGGCCACGCCCATTGCTCTGGAGATGCTGGATGAATGCGTGATGCTGACACAAGGTGAGTGATGACTGCACAAGTGTGATTTAAGCTGTGGTGATGGGGGCTTTATATAGTACCAGGAGAAGGGTATTTATGATGTCATAACTGATGTCATTTATGATGTCATAACTGATGTCATTTGGGAGAAGGGCATTTATGATGTCATAACTGATGTCATTTATGATGTCATTTGGGACGTCATGGAGAAGGTGACGTCGGAGATGGTGACGTCATTTAGTGACGTCATTTGGGCTGAGGGTTATGACAGCATGGGGTGCTCTATTAATGCCTTATTTGGTCTTCCATGATTGAACTACAGTCTGCGACTACACTTCAATCATGAGAGACTCGTAATATGATTTTAACAAACTTTATTGAATCAGAATAGACGGTTTGAGTATGGCGTATGACTCCATGATGTGACGCTCCTCTTGCTTATGAGATGATCACGTCCATTTATTACTTATTAATCAGAACACAAATACTGGAATCAAATGTCTCCTGTCTCGGCTGACTTTCAACAATTCTGCTTTTACAGAAAAACATGAAACAAATTGTGTTAACGTCATCTTAGAGGAATCACACAGGAGAATAATGATTAACTGTCATGTTACTGTAACGCTGCTGTTAGAATAATGATTAACTGTCATGTTACTGTAACGCTGCTGTTGAAGAATGATCTCAGGAAAAGCCACGCCGTGTCAATGTGTTGATCTCAGGCAGCGGCGATGGAATCATCGTCCAACTGTCGACCCTGAGGCTGAAAAGCAAACAAAAAACAAACATGCAAATACAAATCCAACCAATCAGCATCTGCCATTTTATTACTCATTAAGATGTGAAATCGACTTTGTTTCTGTGTATGTGTGTGTACATTATGGAGTATGAAAGTGTATACATAGATGGTCCGCAATTAAATTTTTACCAAATGGCCTGCAGTATTAAAGCCCCAATCAATAACCTTTTCACCTTAATATAACAGCTCTTTAGTCATTGATGGTACAGTGAAATGTCACCTCTATTGGTCACACAGCGCCCTCTAAAGGCCTCTCCTGGGACTAAGCAGTTGTGTACCTGGCTGCGTCCCGGAGGCAAGATGCGCGCATGCGCTCTACAGCGGGAGCGTTGTGTTCATGAAAACAAGGAAGTAACTCCTGTGGATTTGCTACGAAAATGACGTTTCACGTAAGAATGGATTATTATTTCATCATGTGGTGAGTACCCGATGTCACAACATGTACATGGAGCTTTCTGGCGCTGTGTTTTGTTGACGTTGAACGGCGATATCGATAACGATGCTATTGCACCCAGAGGACGCTGTTTCCCCAATAGCAAAACTTGGAAAAGTTGCTGAATGGGGCTTTAATTAAACACCAAACCGCGGTGGTACAAAGGCTACTCACCAGGGGGCGCACAGCCTTCTAAGTGTGTGTAATGTATATATTAGAAAGAGGTGTTATGGCTGAAGCCCTGGGTGGGGTTGGTGTGTGTGTGTGTGTGTGTGTGTGCGTGTGTGTGTGCGTGTGTGTGTGTGTACCTTGACAAAGATGCGTTGGGCCAGGAAGTGCCACACTCTTTGTGTGTGTGTGTGTGTGTGTGTGTGTGTGTGTGTGTGTGTGTGTGTGTGTGTACCTTGACAAAGATGCGTTGGGGCAGGAAGCGGCGCAGTGTGTGTGTGTGTGTGTGTGTGTGTGTGTGTGTGTGTGTGTGTGTGTGTGTACCTTGACAAAGATGCGTTGGGGCAGGAAGTGCCACACTCTGTGTGTGTGTGTGTGTGTGTGTGTGTGTGTACCTTGACAAAGATGCGTTGGGGCAGGAAGCGGCGCAGTGTGTGTGGGCTGGCAGTGGGGCAGCGGGGCAGGCTGATGTTCAGCTGGGGGAGGGTTTGATACCCGGCCATCAGAGGGTAATAGTTATACAGCATCTGCTGCTCGGAGCCGGGCAGGATACGCAGACGCACCTGTACACACACACACACACACACACACACACACATAAGTACACACACACAGACACACACACACACGAGAGCACGTCAGCAGGCAGACACACAGTTTAATGCATCTTTCTGTCCATGTATTTATTTGTGACTAAATTACTGCAGGGTGACAACAATCCAGATCCAATTTGAGACCAATTTCGCCCAATTTAGGATGGAAGCAGATTTGGTAACATAATGCTGTCGTCTGTTATGCTGTAGCATAATCGATTCAATGTCAGTTCAAAAGCGGCTTTGGACTTTCTGAAATGTTAAAAAACAGTCCACCATAACTTTGTTTCTCCCTGAAAAGTTTGAAAAACTCAACAGGAATGTCTCTTTCCAGAAATCATATCCTGGTTGCTCAATGTAATCTACATACCTTATAGAGAGCTCCAGGGATGACGTATTTTTGTAGGCTGAATGCGGAAGTCCCGAACTTCCTGGTTCTTCACTGTTTCTGTCTATGGGATTTTTGAATGGGTTTTTGGCGCGATGCTTCAAATAATGTCTGTGGGCAACGCAAGTTTAATCAAACGCGAACCAAGGTTCAGCGGGATAATCTTCACACATGAGGACCACTTTCATGAGTTTTGAAGCGTAACTGCGAGCCCTAGAGGTAAAAAGCTTGTGCTAAGCTAATCCAGAACTACACACTGTCGCATAGGCGTCCACGCATTGATTGCGAGAGAAAGAATTTCCGCGTTCACTCGTGATGACGTATAATATCCGCGTCGACATTGTAGTCTCATTTAGCCGTTTGCTAGCTAGCCACCCTTTTAACGGCACATAAAAGCTTCAAAACTCATAAAAGTGGTCTTCATGTGTGAAGATGATATTACTAAACACTGGTTCGCATTTGATTAAGCCAGCGTTGCCCAGAGAGATTGTTAGAAGCATCGCGCCAAAAACCCATTCAAAACTACCATAGGCGAAAACTGTGAAGAACCAGGGCTGTTAGCATCGATGATTTCCGGACTCGTTCCTGGAGCTCTCTATAGTAAGCAGTTTCATGTAGGAACAATGTTCTTGTTGGGGGCGGCTGTAGCTCAGGAGGTAGAGCGGGTCATCACTAATCGCTTTGGATGAAAGAGGTCGGTGGTTTGATTCCCGGCTCCTCCAGTCTGCATGTCGAAGTGTCCTTGGGCAAGACACTGAACCCCAAATTGCTCCCGTTGGTGTGCCAGCACCCTGCGTGGCAGCCTGCCACCATCGGTGTATGAATGGGTGAATGTACCTACTGACTGTAAAGCGCTTTGGATAAAAGCGCTGTATAAATGCAGGCCATTTACCATTTACCACTTTCAACCAAACTACACCCACTAGCTGCTAGCTAGCTGCTGGTAGCTGCAGTTTCATGTAGGAACTAGCTAGCAGCTAGTGGGTGTAGTTTGGTTGAAAGAAAATAGTTCCGACATTAAACTGCTCATAACAAGGTCTGTGCATTATCTTGAGCAACCGGGTCATGATTTCTGGAAAGAGACGTTGCTGTTGAGTTTTTGAAATGTATTTTGTGTGTGCTTTGAGCACAACAAGCCGAGTGTCATCCAGTTCCATTGTATTGGAGAGAAGGCAGGAATTTCTAGGCCCGATATCTCCAAAACTCAGGCAACTAACACAAAATGATCTATATGGATAAATAGCACTTTTGGATTTTAGGGTGAACTGTCCCTTTAACAGTGGACTGGAGTCTCAGCTCACCTGTTTGAGTCCAGAGAACATGAAGGCATCAGAGGGTTCCACAGCCATCTCCACCTCCTGGACCAGAGACGTTCTGTTCTGGATGTGGTACCGCACCGCCAGAGACTCTCTGACCCGCCCAAACGATGGCAGCTCTTCACACACACAGACACGCATGCACGCACACGCACGCACGCACGCACGCACGCACACACACACACACACACACACACACACACACACACACACACACACACACACACACACACACACAGGCATATGGAAATATGGTTAATATATCAGAATCAGAATCAGAATCACTTTTATTGCCACAGTATGCAAGTTACATACGAGGAATTTGTCTTAGTGTCTGTATGCAGCGTAGCGGTTACATCAATATACAGAGATAAGAAGTAGGAAGATAACTAACGGCAAATGTATCAAGTGTTGAAACGTCTTTTTGTGAGTTTGACTCAATATCTGGCATGTATTTGCAACATTTCTACATAAGCATAACGTGTCATAAATGGCTAGGCAGTAGATAGTATAGTATAGTATAGTATAATATAGTATAATATAGTATAATATAGTATAGTATAGTATAGTATAATCTATAGGCAGTAGGCATACGGACATGGAGTGTAAAAACTATTCATTGCAGCAACATATTATACTGACCAGCATGGACGTATAGAGGGACCGTCTCCAGCATGACATGAGGCAGAGTCACTGTGGTCTGGACCAGAGGACTGTCTGGACCGGACGACTGTCTGTTAACAGAAGGGTACAATAAAGTTCACATGCTATTTTTTAACTGTATCAAACATGTCTCATGGGTCTTTAAAACAAGGTTATCAATTCTGTTGCAAAATAATAAAAAAATTCAAATCCAGCCTCAGTGGGACTTCTCTATGTGCTCTGTCTCTCCCCTCATTAACTATGTGCTCTGTCTCTATGTGCTGCGTGATTTCTAACCCCACATAGTTAGTTAAGTTAAGTTATCCTTTATTTATCCCCTTGGGGAAATTCATCCTCTGCATTTGACCCATCCTCTACTAGGAACCTTCCTAGAACTAGGAGCAGTGGGCAGCCACTGTGCAGCGCCCGGGGACCAACTCCAGTTCTTTTGCCAGTACCTTGGTCAGGGGCACTGACAGGAGTATTAACCCTAACATACATGTCTTTCTTTGGTGAAGGGAGGAAACCGGAGCACCCGGAGAAAACCCACACGGACACGGGGAGAACATGCAAACTCCACACAGAAAGGACCTGGGACGACCGGGGTTCGAACCCGGGACCTTCTTGCTGTGAGGCAACAGTGTTAACCACTGAGCCACCGTGCCGTCCAGATGGGATAAGCAATAACCACGCCCTGTGGCGCTGGGATTGGCCAGGAGCATTGAAGCTTGGGACTAAAGCACCTGGGGTTTTTCATCTTTTAAAATAAAGATGTTTAAAAAACTATTGCTTGTTACATTTTCAGTGCTGTACCTTTTCTCTGGGTAAGAATTGAGCTTGAAATTAACGATATGATACATTATATTATATGAGCTATGAACGTGAACACAAGACCGTTTATATTATTGCATGTTTTTGTAGATTGTGTACATTGTGTAGATTACAATTATTATGCTTATTATTATTATTACTATGCTAAGGAAGGTAGGTGACCATAATTCATTTCAATGTCCGCTCTCGAAATCGCTGTCCGTTCTCAAGAGCTATTCAGTTGGTTCATGAAATCGCTGGGCTGCGTGCCCTCCAGTGTTGCTCCTGGCCAATCCCGGCGCCACAGGGCGTGGTTATTGCTTATCCTATGTGGGGTTAGAAATCAGTGCTCTGTCTCTCCCCTCATTAACTATGTGCTGTTTTGATAAGATGATCTGTTGGGATAGATCCATCTTTGGTGCAGTTGATTGTTTTCTGTATGAACAGAAACATCTGGTATATACTCAAAATGCACCTAACCTGGCTCAGGATCCTGACAGAGTTTTTCATAATAAAAGCTAAATTATTTAAAGCCCCAGGCGTCTCTAGCTTAGAAAATAACATGGCTGGCAGGGAGGAGTTGGCATTAGAGCTGACCTCCAGTTTTAGCCACAGGGGTCCCTTGCCGCCAAAACATTGGCAGCCCAGTAGCAGTGCCTAAACACTGGTAAGGTCAGCCCTCCTTCAGACTTGGGTTTTTGCAAGTGAATTTTTGAAATTCTATGGTTCTTATAGTTCCAGATGTAGGACAGAATTATGGAGCCCAGTTCTTTGAAGAAAGCCGATGTAAGGAAGATGGGAATGTTTTGACAAAGATAGTGGAACCTCTTAACCGAGTTTATACAGCCAAGCATGGACAAAGGGAGGATATATTATGGTCTATCTCTTGATACATGATCTAGAAATGTGTTTTGTGCATTTTCATGTGCATACAGTATGTACAGTATGTGTGAGTGTGTGTGTACCTCCTCCATGATATCAAGTACTGTCCTGTAGCCACAGTGTTGTTGCCGTTGGTGACCGGTGGACACTGGAGACAGAAACACTCGCTGGCACACTCGCCTGTCTGTAGAACCACTGCACGCGCACACACACACACACGCACACGCGCACACACACACACGCACACACACACACACACACACACACACACACACACACACACACACACCGAGACGATAATTATTGGAAAATAATCTGTGACAGGGTGATCAGGCACTGACGTGAACCCCAGCCTTAATAATATACCTAAAGATCATATAGTGTGCCCCGACATCAACAAAATCTAGGTAGTTTTGCAATGAAGCATATATATATATATATATATATATATATATATATATATATATATATATATACACACACACACACACATAGATTATAGATTAATTACACACAAAGTGAAATATTTCTAGCCTTGATTCGTTTCATTTTTCATAATTTTGGCCTACAGCTCCACAAAACCCCCAAAACAGTATTTCAAGAAATTAGAATAGTGTGAAGAAAATCAACAGTTACTTCTCAGTTATGACTGATTCCAGCCTCAGTCCACTCCCTCTGAATCTCCGCCAAATTTTTTAATCGTCTTTGCTTGACAATCCGCTGAAGCTCACGGTCATCCATGGTATTTCCATGATATTCAAATTTTTTGGAACGGTTCTGTGTATATATATATATGTGTGTGTGTGTGTGTGTGTGTGTGTGTGTGTGTGTGTGTGTGCATTTTTTAATCCTTGTTTCCCCCCACCCCGTTTTAATTCTGCCGCTGCTCCTTTGCATAGAAAATGAGTCAGTTGAGGTGGTTGGGGCATCTGGTAAGGATCCCTCCTGGAGGCACGTCCAGCTTGGAGGAGACCACGGGGCAGAGCGAGGGGCTAGGTGGAGAGATTATATCTCCACGCTGGCCTGGGAACGACTCGGGATCCCCCAGTCAGAGCTGGCTAATGTGGCCAGGGAAAGGCAAGTCTGGGGTCCCCTGCTGGTCCCCTGCTGGAACTGCTACCTCCGCGACTCGACCCCGGATAAGCGGTTGAAGATGGATGGATAGATGGATGTTTTATTCTTATTCGTTAGTGTGTTGCTTTTGATTCTTTGTATTTGATTTCATTTTCTTTGTATGTCTGTCATGTAGCATGTGTTGTTGTCTTGGACCGCAGGAAGACTAGCTGTCGTCTAGGCGTCAGCTAATGGGGATCATTATAAATAAATGAAGAAATAAATTATATATATATATATATATATAAGATATATAAAATAAACAGATACCTTGTTGTAGCTGTGAGTGGAGCTGGGGGGTGCTGCTCGTCATGGTAACCAGCTGCAGAGAGGAGGCGGCCAGCAGGAGGGGCCAAGGAGACGACGACAGCAGGTCGCTCATCAACAGGAAGGGGATGTCCACTGCTACCCGCTCCAACGGCTCAAACTTCAAAGATACAAGCAGATATACCGTAATCATAATAATTTAATTCATTAAATCAGTCATCAAGACAGAAGTGATCCCTGCCATCACCCAATCCAATGACTCACCCTGTAAACTAGGGCATTCACACCCAGTCATCGACTACTCCCAAAAGGTAGTTGACTAGTCACAGGTGACCCAATAGAAATGACAAATTCTCATCATAAACAGCCAGTAAAGGGTTAACTAATGTAGGCTGGACCAACCTGGGAAAATGTGAAATAGCAGTGTCCTGATTGGCTCTGAGAGGCTGTTTATAAATGAGCCACTTGTCTGAGCTAGGGCGTGTACCACGAATGGAGATCAACAGATCCAGGATCTGTCCCCTTGATCTGGTTTGACTAAAAAGCTAGCTAAAAGATACCACGAAGGAGGTTATCAGCTGGGTCTGTCAATTTAGGATTTCCCTAACCAGCTCTGAGCTCGTGCACATGAAAATGCGCGTGCACAGGAGCTCGTGCCCACGAAAGAGGCGTGGTTTATAAGAACTAGCCAATCACAATGCAATATGGACAGCGCCAGACACGCCTATTTCCACATTAATTCAAAGCGCACATCAAAGTGTATTAATTATAGCGGAGCTTTACTGTATGTCAGAATCAAAAATCCGTGTTGGATATTAGTCTGTTACTGAAGGACTGTCTAACGTTACCACTTTTATTCACATGAGTCATTTAATTTCTTTGAACAGCAGTTTCTGCCTCCACGAGCCTATAGTAGTTTATAAACTCAATAAAACCTGCATGTCTTGTTTGCGAGTGGAAGTAATGTGTAATCTCAGTCTAAATTTCCAAAATCTGTAGGCCTATTTATTTAAAATCTAAAAGAAACATAGGATAAATGAATAATGATCTCTTATCACTCATGATGTGTTTGTGCTGTTTATTGACACTGATTGGCTAAACATTAGTCCCCTACGCTGATAGACTAATCCTTTTTTCACCCCAAGAAATCCCTGTTGCATAGCATGATGCTAAAGCAGAAGCAGCCACAACTCAACTCAGTGGAGTGGGCGGATTGGAAGGTCTGGACCCAGGCAACCACTAGATGGCAGAAGGGTACTTTAAAACAACAGCTTGAGTTTCTTCACCTGCAAAAAGCCACTGTCTTTTTTTTGGCAGTTTGAGTTATTATTATTACTGCATAAGTTATTACCTCTGGCAAACGAGTACTTTAAGGAGTAGTTTAAATTGAAAGTCAAATCGAATCCTGACACACCTAGTGTGAATACATGGTAACACAAGCAATCGCTTTCTCATCTGAGACTAGGGATGAAATGATTACCAGTTTAATGATAAACCGTGTTACCGTGATTACAGTGCTTTGAAAAACATGGTGAATCTGGAGTTTTCAATATAAAACTTATAACTTATTATTATTGAGCGTATTATCAGTACTTTTTGAACATTTTCAGCACATTTTAACAACTAGGCATCTGGCACACTCAATTCCTAGTCGCTATTCCCGCCCTGCAGCTGGCATACGCAGCTCGGCTGCTGCGTGGCCTCGCCCTGCAGCTTGCATAATGAAGCTTGGCTGCTGCGTGGCCTCGCCTCCTCTATTGGCGTGCGTGGGTGTGTTGCTCACAAAATGTTATTGTCCTTAAGTTTACATGTGTGTGTGTGTGTGCCCCTTAATTTTACATGTGTGTGTGAGTGTGCGTGTGTGCGTGCCCCAGCAAGTAGAGCTGTGCATCTTCACTGATCTCATGATTCGATACGATTATACAAGTCTACGATTCGATTCGATTCGATTATACGATGCATCTTAAATCGATGCATCACTGAGGACCGCAATGGAAATAAGCCGCAAGGCCTTATTGTGTTTTTATCCTCGGTGAAAGGTCTGTGACTTTTTTCACCAAATAAATCAATCAATCAATCAAAAAACTTTTTCCGCAATACATGATTTATTTTTTCTCACTTTCTTTTTTCTCACTGTGTGGCTACTTTTAAAATAAAAGTGCATTTGGAATTGCATTGTATTATGATCCATAATTAAAATAAACAACTGCATGTACTTACATTCTATTTTATTTCATTATAAAAAATAAATAAATAAATAAATAATCGATTTTTGATATTTGTTAATCGATTCAGAATCGTCCTATTAAGCATCGCGATGCATCTCTGAATCGATTATTTTCGGCAGCTCTACCAGCAAGTGGGCAATGTCTGTTTGTTTGTTTACATTTTTGTCCCACTGATATCATAGGAGGCATTGTGACATCACTGATGTCATCAGTGACGTCATAAGACTGATGATGTCATCAGTGATGTCATAAGATGATTTTGCTCTTATGACATCACTGATGACATCATCAGTCTTATGACACATCACTGTCACAATGCCTCCTATGACATCATCAGTCGGACAAAAATTGAAATAAACAAACATTGCTCCCTTTTATAATAGATACCGTGATAATAAATACTTATAACAGCGATACATTTGGTCATTATAATCGTGATAAGAATACAATTTTAAATTTGAATAGTTTCATCTCTATCTGAGACAATCTAAAAGAACAGTGTTTTAGATCATTAGACTCAGAAACATGGATGAACATTGTTGAGCCAAAAGCTAAAAGACTCACAGACAAACACTGACACACTTGTGCTATAAAGCATCAGCTACAGACCTTGGTGGACACAAACTTGACAGACACCTCGAATGGGACCACGGTCTCTATGGTAACAGTCTCATCCTGCAAGAGAAAAGGGAGGAGTCAATCAGAGGAGGTAGTGCTCAGCGTCAGCACTGACTCTAGATCAGTGCTTCTTCAAATACAGGTTGGGACAGCAAGGCTTTTCCTGCATAGAGGAATTGTTGGCACCCCAAAGGCGTCTTCGCCCCCCAGAGAGAGGTTTTAGCGTTGTACATTAAAAAGTTACACTAAATTGTAAGGGACATTACTTTATTCTTTGATTATGGGGTGCAATAAAAGAGAAAAAATCCTGGAAATGACTGATACACTGTAGGACAAGCTGCATATTAAAGGAAGGGTTTGCGATTTTTAACCCACTTTGTATATCATTATAATCTCAGTAATATAAGCAGATGGACAGTGCTGACCTTCTCTATATGTTTTCCACACAGAGAAATATCCTCCATTTGTCTGCCTGCAGAAACACCAGCTGGTCTGAGTCATTAACTCATTGAGTGCCAGCCACTTTTGGAAAACGGATGCTCCCAGTGCCAGCCCTTTCAGAGCGTTTTCAGTGATAACTCAAGCCCCACAGAATATTGTGTGATATTACTATGTAAACACCGAACACGCCCAAAGAACGATGAGACTCTCTTGTATCATCAGCAAAAAAAGTTTATTGATATCATTTTCCGTTCTTTAGTTATCAGCCGGAGAAGATAGGTTGATTTCACCAAAAACAGACGTTTCAAACTAGAAGCTGAGATAATGAGCCTTTTGTGAAATGAAGCATTTCAAGCACATCACTGACTCTGAAGCTAATATTTTCTGATGTAGTGACACCTCAAAAATAATTTCCTTCAATAAAAGAGCGAAAACAAAGGAATTTTGATGGCAAAATAATATTTTTTAGCTGCAACCAGCAGCGCTGGCCCCTGCGTGGTCTTGATTTACTGCTGGTGGGCATCAGATATTCTAGCTTGTGTTTGCCAATCTGTCTGTCCATCGAGCCTGCTGTCTGGGTCGGTGTTGTATGGTGCCCTGCGTGCCCCACCCCCCTCAACTGCACACTCCTCCTCCGTGGGAGTGTCTCTGGTGGCTCTCTGCTCTGAATTTTCCACTGCACGTTTCAAAGTGCGCTGCACCCAGCCTATTTTCACAGCACTCCGCCGTTTTTGTCGCCGGCTCCCAGCGCTTCCAGCTGAGAATAATTTATCTTTTCAGAAAGACGCTCGTGTCGGGTGCTCCTTTTCTGGCAACTAATCATGTGGAGGGGCTATCGCAACAGACAGAAAGGCTCAATTGTGGGAGCAGATTGGCACAGCTAACGTTACAGCATGCATCGGTTTCCGTGTGCCCAGTGCCCACGGCTTCTTCTGTTTTTTTCCTCGCCTTTCTCTAATCTGGAGAGCACTGTCGCCACCTAATGGGTCCGTAAAATAGCTTTTACACATTCAACATCCCCCATATTTTTACAGGAGATGCATCAGGCTTTGATCCACGTCCCACCGTCAAAAAACGCAATTGACGTCTTTAGACGTCATTGGCACTCTACGTTACTATTTGAATTGACGTCTTTAGACGTCATTGGCACTCAATGAGTTAAGGCTCGATGCGATTCTCCGCGGATGTGCGCACACAGAAAGAATGAAAAGAAACGCCGAACGCATCATTCTGATACAGAAGTGCTGGAATAAAGTGCAGAGCGCTCAGTGCAGGAGAAACATGAAGAGAAGGTCAAGGCTGCCCATCTGCATATATGACTGACCTTGTAATGATACAAAGCAGCAAAGCTTTCCTGCAACTCAAAATCAAGCATTTTTACTGCATCATTTTAGATCATAGTAAAGTTAAAGTCCCACATTTGTACTGTACCGCTGAAATAGCTTCCTTTCTCAAACTCGGGGTGCTTGAAAACACATTGCTCCATTAAGTTCAGTCTGTACGTCGTGGCCCCATCATGCTTAGTGGCACCCCCATAGGCTGGTTTAGCAAGCCTGGTTCTCCGGGTGAAAATACACCTGGTGTTAGTGCTGCTTTACCTGGCTGCTGCTTTACCTGGCTGCTGCTTTACCTGGCTGCTGCTTTACCTGGCTGCTGCTTTACCTGGCTGCTGCTTTACCTGGCTGCTGCTTTACCTGGCTGCTGCTTTACCTGGCTGCTGCTTTACCTGGCTGCTGCTTTACCTGGCTGCTGCTTTACCTGGCTGCTGCTTTACCTTACTGCTGCTTTACCTTACTGCTGCTTTACCTGGCTGCTGCTTTACCTTGTGACACTTGCAGCTGATGGGTTGTCCTTCCACAGTGGTGTCGATGCTGTAGGCCACGTGGAACAGGAAGACCCTTGGCCCAGTCGTTACACACCTCACGTACACACACCTCTCCACCTGGAGACAAATGCACATACTGGATTACTATTGTTTTTGCCATTTGGGGAGCTGAACATGTAGGCAGGTAGGTGGGTGACTGACCACTGACCTAAAAAAGGATGGACAGAGCTGTCCCATTGATTTTGGGCTCCCGTTTGGAGTTCAAACATTGGACCGTCGCCATCTTGATTTTTCGTCAGCAGAGTGGGAGGGAATGGGTTGAGTCCGTCTGCACCTCCTCACGTGAGATGGGAGTTTCCCAGAGCCCCAGAGCCGCAGCTCCGCCTGGTATTGGTCCGTGATCGGCAAGCTGCGCGATCACTGGACAGGTGATCTGTCAATCACCCCCTTTCCTATCGTCTATTTTACTCCAAACGGGCGAGTTATAAAAAAAATGACGCCCCTACAGTTGTTATGAAAAGGTGAAATTAACTATATAGACCAAAACCATGTTAACTCATTGAGTGCCAGCCACTTTTGGAAAACGGATGCTCCCAGTGCCAGCCCTTTCAGAGCGTTTTCAGTGATTTCTCAAGACCCACAGAATATTGTGTGATATTACTATGTAAACACCGAACACGCCCAAAGAACGATGAGACTATCTTGTATCATCAGCAAAAAAAAGTTTATTGATATCATTTTCCGTTCTTTAGTTATCAGCAGGAGAAGATAGGTTGGTTTCAGCAAAAACAGACGTTTCAAACTAGAAGCTGAGATAATGAGCCTTTTGTGAAATGAAGCATTTCAAGCACATCACTGACCCTGAACCTAATATTTTCTGATGTAGTGACACCTCAAAAATAATTTCCTTCAATAAAACAGATGGCAAAATAATATTTTTTAGCTGCAACCAGCAGCGCTGGCCCCTGCGTGCGCAGACCCTACACCTTCTTGCTGGTCTTGATTTACTGCTGGTGGGCATCAGATATTCCAGCTTGTGTTTGCCAATCTGTCCATCGAGCCTGCTGTCTGGGTCGGTGTTGTATGGTGCCCTGCGTGCCCCACCCCCCTCAACTGCAAACCCCTCCTCCGTGGGAGTGTCTCTGGTGGCTCTCTGCTCTGAATTTTCCGCTGCACGTTTCAAAGTGCGCTGGCTGCATCCAGCCTATTTTCACAGCGTTCCGCCGTTTTTGTCGCCGGCTCCCAGCGCTTCCAGCTGAGAATAATTTATCTTTTCAGAAAGACACTGGTGTCGGCTGTCGGGTGCTCCTTTTCTGGCAACTAATCATGTGGAGGGGCTATCGCAACAGACAGAAAGGCTCAATTGTGGGAGCAGATTGGCTGATGTTCACAGGCACAGCTAACGTTACAGCATGCATCGGTTTCCGTTTCCCCATGGCTTCTTCTCTGTTTTTTTCCTCACCTTTCTCTAATCTGGAGAGCACTGTCGCCACCTAATGGGTCCGTAAAATAGCTTATACACCTTCAACATCCCCCATATTTTTTCAGGAGATGCATCAGGCTTTGATCCACGTCCCACCGTCAAAAAACGCAATTGACGACTTTAGTCGTCATTGGCACTCTACGTTACTATTTGAATTGACGACTTTAGTCGTCATTGGCACTCAATGAGTTAAGGGCCAGGCATTTTAACATGGGGGTGAACGGTCAGGAACGACGGGACTTCTGAGCCCTGCCTCAAGTGGCCATGCGAGGAATTACAGTTTTCAGGGTTACTTCCTGGTCCTCGTGGGAAAACCTTGCTCACTGTGGGCGATAGGTTCAAATGCATAGCGTAGTTAAAGGTGACACAGCAAAGCGCAGCAGGCTGAGAGAGGTGAATACAGCAGGATCAGATAATAAGGATATGATGCACTGCGTGGCAGGAAGTCAGCTATTTACAGGACGTTAATCCATGCATTACACATGGCCCTATTTCCTCTGTTCCAGGCCGTTGCTCTGTGCGTTATACACAGCCCTATGTGTGTGTGTGTGTGTGTGTGTGTGTGTGTGTGTGTGTGTGTGTGTGCGTGTGCGTGTGCGTGTGTGTGTGTGTACCTTCTGGCCTGGGTGGAGGTCTCCCACAGGGATGTCAGGCAGCAGGGCAGGGTCTGTGTCGTCACACACTGTGGAGCCGCTGAGCGTCACCTGGGTGCTCTGGCTCAGGTTGGCATCCTGGCCTGGAGACACCAATCAAAACAACGCATACACACAATCGGTGCTTTGGGACCGCAGGAACCTTTTCATAGTGCTAGGATACAATAGACCCTTCTCACGGGGGACATTTTGTGTCGAAAAGGCAGGGTAAACACAGGTGCAAGCAAAACACTAATGAGGGTTTCCAACTTCCACGATTGGAATTTGGAAACCCTCATTAGTGTTTTATGCTTTGCTGTCAAGCTACTACAATAGCAGCGTTTAGCATGCTAACCACCGGCCTCACTTCAGCATTCCTATGGTTCCTATTGGCGGGGCGACTGCAAACAGAAAAAAGCCCTTGGAGGTATGTAGTTCTCTGGAAACCTCCCCACTGGGCAGTTCCTCTCAGGGAGTCCGCAGAACTGTTTAAGGCCGTTTCACACCGGTGCGGATCTCCGTGTGAATAATTGACACGGACATTCGCAAAAAGATGTTTTAATTAGTTGTAATTGAAGCTTGCACACCGCGGCCGAACATTCATGCGGCATTTTATTTTTCCGAATGGACATTGACGTCTGCACGGAAACACCTGCGGAAAATACGTTTGACCAATGAAATCCTTTGTTTACAGCTGATGTCATACCTCCACTACTCTTGCCAAACCCCCCGGCTAATCAATTTGGTTTCTCAACATCCAATTTTATTTTATATGACAACCACCATGACGATCAACACCGAAATCAACGACAATAGATCTTCAATTCGCCCAGCAGCTGGGATCCACTGAAGATGGTAATGTAGCTGTTGTGTAACAAATTGCTACTTGCTAACGTTGTAAACCACTGTTGTAAATGGATGGAGCTAATGTTAGCCACTTGTATCCAAGTGCTAACTATCAGTTTAGCATAAAATTTGGGGTCCGCTGCTACTGCTTCCATTTTCTCTTCTCATTGTTTTTTCAACTGATGGAAATTTCCCTGCCTCCAGTTTCTTTTCATGGCTTGTCTCGCTGCTGTGTCTGTCTGTCTGTCTGTCTGACGTTAGCCGACTAGTAGCTAGCTTGCGCTTGCGGGTAGGTGGTGCTGTCCTACTAGACGGGAGCCCAGGAGGGACACTAACTACTGGTTACACTGAACACTGTTTTTCCGCTGCGGAAAATGAACGTGGGACTGCGAATAATTCGCACCGGACCTGTGTGTATAGGTTGCAATGCGGAAGATTCGCACGGAATTTCGTACCGCATTCCGCCTCCGCACCGCATCTGTGTGAAACGGCCTTTAGTCTGAAAGCACCTAATGCTACCATGAAGACCAATCAACACAAAACATACACACGATGTTACCATGGAGTTTGGCAAGACAAAAACAGGTTCTCCTTACCATGACGGTACAGAAGATGTTCTCCCGATTTTAGTGGGGATGCAATATTTCCACTAAATATAGTCCCACATATATAAATGATGTGATTTTTGCTGGAGTCTGTAACAAACAAGCATGTTACCTTACGACTGGACAATATGATTTGTAGGCCGGGGCATCTCTGAAGCACCACACTTTTACCTTCATTAAATTCCAGCTGCTCCTGCCATTGGATATTGCACTTGGCCAAATCCAACATGGATTGGATTAATTGTGTCCTTTCTGCTGTACTGCAGCTCGTTCTGTATACCGTACCTGGTTTGAGGCCGGCCGTCAGTTTAACATCTCTGGCCACGCCCTCCTCCTGTGATTGGACGGTGAGGGTGATGCAGTACATCTCGTTGGTGAGCGCAGGAGGCTGGTGGCTCAGCTCCACACAGATCTTTGGGACTCTGGAGATGATCCTAACAAGACAGGAACAAAGACAACCAGCTCACCACATTTCTGTGGCAAACAGAGCAGTGCACGTAGCAACTGATAATGTAATACCTGCAGGGTAATGTGAAGGGGAAAAACACATTGTAAGTGTAAGATGTTGGAAAATCTCCCTTGAAATGGGCCAGTAGTTAAGAGGTGGGACACAGATTTTTTTTTTTACCCATTCATGTAATAAGGACTTATAATGGTAATAGCTCAAAAGGCACGTGACGTAAATTGTCGCGCAAGTAAAGTTCTGCATTCATTTTCTCCGTAGACATTTAGATAAATCCTTATATAACGAGTTTTAAGGCTCAAACCAAGCCAACCCGTGACCTACTGAATCGTGAGTGACCATAAAACATTCGGTTTAAGCGAGAACAAAAAATAACAACGGGAAAATAAATGTAACGTAGAATTTCACTGGCGGGGGAGGGGGGGGGGGGGGGGGAGATGGCACAGAGCACTGTGAGTTTTGAGGTGAAGATGAAAGTATAAACGGGACAGTGCTACAGTGTCAGATGGAAGGCGTGCAGCAATCACCACTCACCTGGTTAAAGTTATGGTGTTCTTCAAAACTGTGGAAAAGGAGTCTTAAATCCATGCTTCTGATGAGCGACCAATCAATATAATCCAGCAGGTCAAAAGTATTTCTCTAAAGTTGCCATCATACAAAAAACGGAGAAACGCGGGCCATAACTTTGCACCGACGACGGACAGACAAGTGGTCAAGTATAATTCATTACACTATATCTCGCAGACGGTCATTTAATAAACAAAACAACGTTCCGTTTCTTACCGTTCCTGAGATATCGCATTACCCAGCATGAAAATGACGTTCCTGAGGTCACCTTGAAATTTGACCACCAAAATCAAATCAGTTCATCCTTGAGTCCAAGTGGATGTTTGAGCCAAATTTGAAGCAATTCCATCGAGGCGTCCTGTGACGGACAACCCGAAAATATAATGCCTTCAGCCACGGCTATCGCCAGGTGGAGGCATAAAAACGTTTGCCCTTTTTTTCCGTGACAAAGACGAGACAATGATGAGCTAAAAATAGATCCTGATCATAAAAACTATGACGTATTGTATGTGTATTTTTCATTGACGAGACGAACGTTAACAGAAAGTAAACACAAAGCACATGGCTACTGGCTGTCATCGGCACAGGCTTTTGCTGCTGGACTGCAGCCAGGGCAGCTTTGTATGGAGTTTGGACCAATGGACCTTCGCCAACAATGGCTTTGTATTTCTCGGTCCAATGGGACATTTGACTACTATGGGTTTCGGAAAAATACATGAATGGACGCACCACGCTAACTGTCTGCTAACTGTAGCCTGAGCCGGGCACATGGCTAATGGCTGGGTTACGTTAATGTGTTATCTGCTAACCTCAGTTCACTAACACTTCAAAGCAGTTGTGAGTGAAACATGGAAAGTAATGAACGTAAGGCACGTCCAAGTCAACATGTTTGTCAGACAAGTGAAAGGCTTTATCAGGTCACACATCACGTGTTGCTGCTGTGACGTTCCTGCAAGTTGATTTATGTATTTATTGATATATGTGGACCACTGACTTATATGTCAGGCTAGTATGTGCTGAGAGGTGCTGACCTGCAGCAGGCTTATCCCACTCGCCGACGGGCGCATCTTCTGATTGTACCATACATTTAATTCATCCGAGACTGAGTCAAGTCTGATTATTCACTCCCGAGACCGATACCGTACGGCGCGCACAGTCCCAGTCTTGGCCCCGCCCCCTGGCTGTGTGGGCTCTGTGTGTGTGTGTGTGTGTGTGGGCTCTGTGTGTGTGTGTGTGTGTGTGTGTGTGTGTGAGTGTGTTTACATGGTGCTGTGCTGTATGTTGATGCAGTCCCAGTCTTGGGCCCGCCCCCTGGCTGTGTGGGCTCTGGGTCGGGCAGAGCGGCTGGCCTGCAGTGCCTCGTGGCCTGAGGCTGCGTCTCCTCCTGCTCCTCTCCAGGTCACAAACACACAGCGCCCCCTGCTGTCACTGCCCAGCATCACCTCCACACCTGTCATCTACACACGCACACGCACAAGTACAGAGCACAATGAATGCCAAGCTTAAGAATGTTTGTTTTGCCTCCTGACTGTATATTGGTCTGTATGTGGGCCTGCTCTACCTCGATCTTCTTGCCCACGTCTTCGGTCTTGGCCACAAAGCTGAAGTTGTAGCATCTGGTTGCCCCCGGCGACAGGCACATGCTCTCCTGGCCCGACGACTCCACCACACACCACTGGTTGTACTCCTACACACACACACACACACACACACACACACACACACACACACACACACACACACACGGCCAGACATTTAGGAGAAACACACATTTTCAAACGGAGCCAGGTGTTGCTGACACAGCAGAATTGCTAAGCATGAAGAAATGTTCAACCAAACAGACACTACAGGTTTTTTACGCTCCATTTCTGATGAGTTTGCACTTTGCACATGTTTGGATTTTTTTTTATTTTTTTTTATTAATAAGCAGGGACTGTAAGTGCTCCTGTATTTGTTTGGCTATTAGACTGTGTGTGTGTGTGTGTGTGTGTGTGTGCGTGCGTGCGTGCGTATGTGTGTGTATATGTGTGTGTGTGTGTGTGTGTGTGTGTATATGTGTGTGTGTGTGTGTGTGTGTGTGTGTGTGTGTGTGTGTGTGTGTGTGTGTGTGTGTGTGTGTGTGTGTGTGTGTGTGTGTGTGTGTGTGTGCGCGTGCACCTGGTTACTGAGGCTGACGGCCAGCTTGTTGAACCTGACAGGATGCGGGCAGTCGGCTCGGAGGAAAACCTGGAGCTGGATGGGCTGGTCCACGTGGAAACTGGGAGAGTGGAACCTGGCTTTACACTGGACTGGAGTCAGAGGGAGGGGAGAGTTTACTTCAAGGAAAATCGTCATATAGTCTCAACAGTTCGATAACATCAAATTGCGATGTTCAATGTCTTCTTTAATAAATGTCACTCATTAAATGCTTGCAGGCTCGCCCCCTAACTCAATTTACTCAATTTCCCCCCGAGGATCAATAACGTTATTCTGATTCTGAAATTTTAATTTTCAATGAGTTCAGAGAAAATGTCCACTTTCAGCAGACGAGTCACGCGTGTGGAAACAGCTTCTAGTGTGAAACTCTGCACAGACTGAATCATTCTGCACAGTGAAGATCAAACATCTAACTGAAGGAACAAGAAGAAAAACACATTTCTGGTCTTTAACTCATTCACCGCCAAAGACGTCTTTGACGTGTTATCAGAAATAGCCCTCCCCGCCAATGACGTGTTTGACGTGTTTTTGTTTTTATTAGTACAGCGTGTAGTTCAAACACTTCCCCAGCCTGTGACATGTTTTCAGGTCCCTAACCTCAAAGTCAAGCCGACAGCACGTTATCAAACACATACCGCAGCTGTTGTTTGAAATTAGCAGGAGCAAAAACAGAGAACAGAGAAACACGCTTCCTTGTTGCAGAGGAGAAACGCCATTGAAATGCCCCTCGGCGCACTGCAGAGCTGATCGGCTTGCTGCAGGGCAGCGGACATCGAAACCGCGGTAGTCAAACCCGTGACCAACATGATCGATCCTGGTCCCTGGACCCCGTTCCTATGTGCCAGCCCGAAAGAGACGAGACGGAGTCACAACTGTGTGAGGAGGAGAACAGCAGCCTCGCCACAGAAATGGCTTTCACACAGAGCCAAGCAGCAGAGCAGCACGGCCACTTTCCTGTCGAGAGCGAGGAAGACTGGATTCCAATGCGACAGGACCCGGATGATCTCGCGGGAAGGAGAGTGTGTGTGTGTGTGTGTGTGTGTGTGTGTGTGTGTGCGTGTGTGTGTGTGTGTGTGTGTGAGAGAGACTACACTGATCTCTGCATTCTATTCTATGATCACACTCACACTGAGTAAACTGTATTGTTGAATGTAAAAAAGGCACATCATGTATATATATATATATATATATTATTATTTTTTTTTCATTTGTGTCATAACGAATAATATTTACATGTCTGATGTCAATACAGTTCAAAATAAAAGAATTGAGAGCGAGTTCTGCCTGAGATTGTGTGATTTAGAAAAATGCCATTTTCTGCAATTTATCTTCTCCGAGAGACCTTTTTGGTGAAAACAGGGTGTATATAAATGGCTATAAGTAGAGTACAGAACATGCTAAAAGCTCACTTTTTTTTCCTGGTGAACCCAGAGACATACATCTTCATTTTGAGGTATTGCAAATCACTTTGGTGCTAATAGATAATTTACTGTGGGTCTTGAAAGATGACCAACAATTATGAAAATCTTTGGCCTGTGCTAAATATTGGCAGTCCTAAACTGGCCATGAATGAGTTAACTTAAATCATTTTTTTTTATCATTAAAACCGGTTATCGTTTCATCCCTCGTGTGTGTGTGTGTGTGTCAGGTCATGTCCATAAGCTGGTTGTGAGAGGCCTTCAGATGGCTGGTCTCCCAAATAGAAGGCCCAAGCAGTTAGCGAGATATTGTTCAATATCTACTATTATCGGCAGCCGCTCAATATGGAGGAGGCGCTGCTTTTTGTACCCATGAAGTGGATACTGACCGTTATCTTGCATTACAGTATAACTGTATATATCAACCTGCCATGTTATCAGCCTGTGTGTTTCTTATGTGTATGCATTATTGTGTTTGCCGTCTGGGCACTCATGTAACTGACTGACTCACAGGATTTGACTGCACTATTACTGTTTATGTCCTTTGCATACTTGTATTTATGTGGACATAAATACATATTCCAAATGTGTGTGTGTGTGTGTGTGTGTGTGTCTGTGTGTGTGTGTGTGTGTGTGTGTGTGTGTGTGTGTGTGTGTGTGTGTGTGTGTGTGTGTGTGTGTGTGTGAGCGTGCGCGTGTGATAACTCACTGATTCACCACTGAATCTATGGTGAACTCGTTGGATCCAGCTAGAGCCATGCGGTCGCTCCACAGCGAGCCAGCTGCACTGCAGGAGCCAGGGTCGCACTCGGGCTCGGCGTCTGGAGCTTCATTCTGAGGGAATGAAGAAAAAGGCGTTTAAAATGTTGCTACAGAAGTTAATCACATCTAAACACTTTAAAAACCCGACATAAAATAATGTTTTCTGCAATTATCTTTGAATGTATTTGAATGATTTGCGTAAAAAGTGACAGCCCTATAGTGCATGAGAATTTAACTGTCAATAGCAAACAGGTAGTGTAAATTCTCACTTAAAAAACATGTCCAATCTTAATGAAAATAAATGAAAAAGCGTTCTCGTCGTTACAGATGTGTAATTTGGTGTATGTAGCGTGCTGGGCCGGGTGGAGTCATCTACTTACCATGAGGACTTTGATGAGGTTCTTCTCAATCCTTGACTTTTGCTCCTCCTGCAAGGTAGAAGCTAGTGGACGACAAGAAGACTACGTCACAACCTTTAACACTCCTACATTACATTACAGCATCTCCTGTGTGTGTGTGTGTGTGTGTGTGTGTGTGTGTGTGTGTGTGTGTTCACTAGAGATGCGCATGCTGCAGTTATAACCGCGCTGACCGTGGATATCCATGGATCATAAAAATAAACATTCTGATTAATAGCGGATGGGATGCGGGCGGGTGAAATGATATATCATTAATGAGGAACATTAATATTAATTACGTTACCTAGTCTATTAACGTATTTTAAGCTGCATTTTTCGTCAGGCACATGTTAGTCACCTATTGTTAGATGGCAAGGACCCCCAAGGACTCAAAGCAGTACTAAACAAATAGCCACGCGATGGGACGCCTTATTTTTTAACTCCTTATATGGTCAATGATGTCACCAGAACAAGGAGTCTCCACTGAAGACACGTTGGAAGAGAAGACGCGCTCGTATTATTTTCCCATTACAGGTCAATCCAGTCTTGATCTAAACTTAAAGCTATAGCATCAGTTAGCCTAGTATGCTACATGGGCAAGTGATGGACTGGATTATAATACAGCATGGAAGCTTATTTGGAGTTAACTGCAGTGATCGCACCGACGGCAGCACAAACAGTTAAGTTAATCTGCCCAAATCGCTCCTTTATAGCGTTGTGAAATGTCGGGTGCAGATCTAAAAATAGTACAAAATAATTTGCGTGGATTTATGGCGGGCGGATGCTTCATTAGGGTGGCATAAAAGCTCATCCTCGCATCTCTAATGTTCACACAAATATGCAGGTTTTTTCTTGTATTGTAAAACCTTAGTTGGTCGCCTAAACATGGCATGTTTTAGTCTAGAATAGGCAAAAGAGAAAATATTTATTTTCTGAATTATTTTGTGTTGAGTTTTTTTCTTGGGTGACTCTCAATGATAATAAAAAAAAATCTCCCCAATTATACTTGGTCAATTCCCCCTGCTGTCCCGGTCGTTGCTCCACCCCCCTCTGCCGATCTGGAGAGAGCTGTAGACTAGCACCATGCTTCCTCTGCTACATCACCAGCCTCTTCTTTTCACCTGACAGTGAGGAGTTTCACAGGCAGGACATAGCTCGAGGGAGGATCACGCTATTCCCCCCAGTTCCCCTCTCCCTGAACAGGCGTCCCCACCGACCAGAGGAGGCGCTAGTGCAGCGACCAGGACACATACCCTTAATCTGGCTTCCCACCCGCAAACACAGCCAATTGTGCCTGTATGGACGCCCGACCAAGCCGGAGGTAACACGGGGGCTCGAACCTGCGACCCTCGTATTGGTAGGCAGGGAATCTACTGCTGCACCACCCGGACGCACCTCTCAATAAGATGCTGGCTTCCCAATTGGCCCTCAGTCATGTGAGTGCGGTGCAGAGGAACAGACAGCAGACCATGTCATTCTGGAATGCCCGATGTATCGGGCTCCCAACAGGATGCATGGCCTGCTGTCTGTGGATGACGATACGGTGACATGGCTGCTAGAGGTGTGCCCAGAAATATAGCCCGGGTGAACCCCCCCCCAGGCCGGGGTGGTAAAAGGATAGCCCCTCGGCCCCGTACCTGGGGGAGTGGAGAGAAATCACCTAACCCAAACGACAGAGTCATGAAAACTTTGAGAACCCCTCATTTAGATAAAAGGGATAGTTCAGATTTTTGGAACCCTAGCCCTATTTGCTACTTACCAATGATGATATTGATCGGTAGATTACTTTCTCAGCACAATCCATGCTGCTCCTCAAACCAGCTCCAGAGAGTTAGCCACAAACAAATAGAAGGTCAACGGGGTCACGCTCCTGTCTGTGCAAGCTGACTGAGGCTCACTGAAATGTCCTCCACAGTGCACACACAGTACATTTCAGCAAAACTCCATTCACCTTGTATTGGTTTATAGCTAACTATCTGGAGCTATTATGACTATCTGAGGCCATTTACACATGGCATTAACATGCGTTTTCTGCCATCAGATTGCAATCAGATTGTATTTTATCACTTCAGCCTGATTCCATTTACACCTGGCACTAACATGCGTTTTGGGTGAACAGATTGCAATCCGATTGCTCTCCAGCTCGAACGTCATCACGCGCGCGCCCCCTGAACGTGTGCATGCATGTTTCATACATGCACAGGGAAATAGAGGTTATTGTTAAGCTCAAATGCACAGTGAACGTCCCCTTCACCTGGACAAAACGATGGCCGATCACGCAGCACTGCATCTATTTCTTTATCTGTTTATTAACAATGACACTGGGTCCGAGACACACACACACATACATACGTTTTCCGTGCATGTCATTAGCTGTAACCACCTGTGTTGCGTTCAGGTAACATCCTAAATTACAATGTTATACAATTGAGAGCATAATTTCTCTTTTATATGAAAGGAAAATGAGGGGGAAAGGGTTCGAACCCTTTCTCCCTCATTTTCCTTTCATTTTCCACTCCTTTTCCAAAGGAGAAGTGTTGATATAAAAGAGAAATTATGCTCTCAATTGTATAACATTGTAATTTAGGATGTTACCTGAACGCAACACAGGTGGTTACAGCCGTGGCAAAACCTCCGCAGCAAAACTTTGAAGCAACGCTACGATTGTTGTGCAAAAGCGGAGCGGGGGGGAGATAGAGAATTTTTAGCCGGTCCATGGTGACAGGCTGCCTGTGTGTGTGTTCATCTGGCACAGCGGCGAGATGAGGGCACACACCGGTGCGGTGCTGCCGGGGAATTGCGTTCAGGTGTGAGTGCCGTCACCGACTTCCGAAGATTATGTATTTCCGTATGGTAGTTGCTGAATGCGTTTTGAGAGGACGCATTGCATTTACACTTGTGTTAAATGTTGTCATAATGCGTCCCTGACCACCTCCGGAGGTGGTTTGGCCGATCAGATTGCAATCCTTCTTCAATGCGTTTTGGGGGTGTTTAAACCTGTACTTTCAAGTGATAAAATACAATCGGATTGCAATCTGATGGCAGAAAACGCATGTTAATGCCAGGTGTAAATGGCCTCTCTGATAGAGACACTGCATGTAATAGGCCACGCCCATCACGGGGGAAGAGCTCCGTTCATTTCCACACACCAGCATCATTTTCCTTGAATTAAACATAGCTAAAAGCTGTTGTGTGGTGGGCTGCGCAGAAAACAAATGTAAAAAATCACCAGTTAAAGTTTTTTTGTACTCCTGAGCAAAACAAGGAAGCCATTGAGAATTGGCGAGAAGAAGAATATGGATCTAGCTGTCAAGGAAGTAAGTTGGAGTGTTCATCTTCCGTATATACGATCTTTTGGTGGAACACGCAACCATGCACGTGACATAGGAGGACGCCAGGATTGGACAGGAGTTTGTGTTTTCCCCCGTCTTGGGCGTGGTTTCTGAATGATGACACATTACGCAGCGTCTCTATTAGTCAAACCAATTCAAAATGTTGAATTTCGCCGAAAAGCGACTAGTTTGATCGTCATATCTGATAGAAAGAGGAACAACATGGATTGTGCTGAGAAAGAAATCTTGCAACCTGTTGCACCAGCTGTTATCTCTTAAAGGGGACTAAACCCCCAGAATTCTGCCAAAACAGCATGCTGCTTCATTTTTTTAAAGCAGCAGAGTCCATAGTCCATCTTCTTCATTTTAGTTTCCGCCAGACTAGGCACGGTTTAGTGCATTGCTGCCTCACACTGGTGTAGATACGTCATTGCACATTTATTATACAGGGCTGTGGGTTTCATGATAATGCCTCACCGTGGCTTCGACTTCGCCCGTGGCGTGTAGGGGGAGTCAGCCAGGACTGGTAGGTTACTCCAGCTCCCTGGTGTAACTATTAACTAATAGTTAGCTAGCTACATAGGACAGGATTTTTTTATCCCATTTTTATCCCCCATTAGTGCTAATTTTAATTTATTTATCCTGGTTGCTGCTCCACCCTCTGCCAATCTGGGGAGAGCCGAAAACTGGCTCCATGCTTCCTCCGAGACATGGGCAGTTAGCCAGCTGCTTCTTTTCACCTGACAGGGGAAGCTTCGCCGGTAGGACATAGCACGTGGGAGGATCACGCTATTCCAACCAGTTCCCCTTCCTCCGAACAGGCGCCCCTAACGACCAGAGGAGGCACCACTTCAGCGACCAGGATATTGCATGAGAACATGCAAACTCCACACAGAAAGGCCCTTTTTGACGACCCCACCCGGGCGGTGGGCACTGGAGGACATGCGGACGGGCACGCACTCCTTCACAGCGTCTCACAGCGTCCCAGGTGGGAATCGAAAGCTAGGACAGGATTAAGCATGTTTACAGCCTGGTTCAAAAAAACAGTTTTGCTCTATATCGCTAATTTCACCTTTCAAGATAGATAGAAGAGACTATGTTTTGGGGCTGATTGACAGGTCACCTGTCCAGTGATCATGCAGCTCACCGATCACAGACCGATAGCAGGCGGAGCTGCAGCTCTGGGAAAGCCCTGGTCTGGCACGAGTTGCGCAAGAAGCAAGATGGCAACGGCCACACTAGGCTTCAAAACTAGAGTCCAAAAACCAATGAGTGACGTCACGCTGACTCTGTCCATATGTTTGATATGGTGTAACCCAGTGCTTACCTCTGCCCAGCAGCTCCATGCAGTACGTGATGTAGTCTTTGACGTTGGCCATCAGATAAGCACAGCGCAGGGCTGTGCTCAAGATGGCCGTCAGCAGACCCCACCAGCGCTCTGTGCGATAGTCACACATCACATAGTCCAACAGCCTACACACACACACACACACACACACACACACACACACACACACACACACACACACAAACAACAAGGTATATTTTTTCACCTAGGTATAGAAAAACATGGTGTAGAGCAGTATATTTTTTGAAAGCAGATTTGGTGACTTACTTCAGGGCTTTGGTGTAGTCTTTAGCATGGTAGTACTCCTCTCCCATCTGCACCACTGGACGAGAGAGAGAGAGAGAGAGAGAGAGAGAGAGAAATACTTCTCTATAAGAAAAGACTGACAATGTGAGGTAAGACCAATACATTTAAAAAATGCTTTCTCGAATGCAACAGCAGTAAGGAGTCGTGTCCACAGAACGCTTTTTTTTAGCTGCCAGCGCCTTTCTGCAATTCGTTCTCCATGGTAAAGATGCTCTTGCTCTAGGAGTGCTCCCCAGCACTGCGGCTGGTGTTAAGCGCTCTGGGCGCCCTTAAGCAGTAAACATCTCAACTTTTAGAGAGGAGCGCTGCTCATCAATGCAGTGTTTCCCCTACCATTCTACAAGCCTGGTGGGAAAAAAAATGCAAAAAAATAAATAAATACATTTGTGGTGTATGGACACGGCTCATTCCAAGCCATAGGTCAGGAAAGCTGGTTGGGAAATGAAATGATGAGAAAAGCTGTGGTACTCACTGAGGTGGCTCTTCATACGAGGACACTTGTACTTCTTAAACTGGGCCACAGCGTTACTGAGGAGGGCTATGATCACCTCCTGCATGGAGAGAGACCATCAAACACCTTAACACATTTCATTGATTCAGTAGGTCACAGGTTGGCTTGGTTGGTTCCAGCCTTAAAACTCGTTATGTAAGGATTTTTCAAAATGTCTATGGAGAAAATGAATGAGGAACTCTCCTCCGGGGCTTGAAATGTCACGTGACTGTTGAGCTCTAATAGATGGGGAAGATGTGTGCATATACTGTATCTGTATGTCACCATTGGTCAAAAGAGTTGGAAAATATCGGGCAAAAACAAAAAAATCCAATATCATACATTTTTAGATTTTTTTGCTGTTGGGTTTAAGTGGGGTGTGCTGTGTCCCCAAAGACCAAGGTATACACCAAACTACTTAGCAACCCCTCCCCCTAGTGTTTACTATGTACTGTCTGTGTGTTTAGTATGTACTGCCTATGTGTTTAGTATGTTATAGTGTAGTGTACTGTCTATGTGTTTAGTATGTTATAGTGTAGTGTACTGTCTATGTGTTTAGTATGTTATAGTGTAGTGTACTGTCTATGCGTTTAGTATGTTCAGTGTGTGTATTCTTGTATGTAATGTGTGTATTGTGTGGGTACTAACAGAATGTGGTACGTCTCTCTCTTTAATCTGGAGGGCCAGTATTCCTGTCTTCTCCTTCTCACCGTCTGGAGGGTCGATACCTGGACATTAAAACAATACGTCAATGCATTAGAGGCATTAGCCCTAGCTATATATTAAAACAACACGTCAATGCATTAGCCCTATAGCTATATATTAAAACAACATGTCAATGCATTAGCCCTATAGCTATGTATTAGAGACACTAGTAGTACCACATTATGGACAGAGGTGGGGCAATTGTATTATTCTAAATGTCAAGTTGACCTAATCTTGGGGGCGGCTGTGGCTCAGGAGGTGGGGGGGGGGGGGGGGGTGGGTCGGCCACTAATCAGAAGGTCGGGGGTTCAATCCCGGGCTCTCCCAGCCTGCGTGTCGAAGTGCCCTTGGGCAAGATACTGAACTGCAAATTGTTCCCTGTGGTTGTGCCAGCACCCTGCGTGTTAGCTTGCCGCCATCGGTGTGTGTGTTTGTGTGTGTGTGTGTGTGTGTGTGTGAATGTAGGCATAGACCAGACCATAAAAGCATAAAAGCATTAAGAATGTGAAGTGTCTGTGTGAGTGAGTGAGCAGAATTGTGTTTGGCCACAGCTGTGCCATTTGACGTGTGATTGGCCTGAATCTTTCAGGAAGTGTAATCAGCCTCTGAAGTGGACTGTGAAAGCCCTCTGGAGAGAGAGAGGAGAGGAGAGTGAGCGAGGCCTGACTAACTGGCTCATCACACAGGGACGGGTGTTCAGCTAGTAGATGATAGATGCTGCATGCAGCTTCCTCTACCGCCACTTTCTATTGGCCCATTGGCAGGAAGTGGAAGTAGGAGGTCTGACACTCTGGCACTCCCTGAGTCTCAAATCATGTGATGATTTATCACCGTAAACAGTTTAGAGTCCAGCGATTTATGTTCGTTGCGACCGACCATGATCACATTCCATCATCGGTGATAACGACAAGTGTTTATACTTCCAGCGACGGGCGATATGCCATCGTTGTGATGAACGTTGCGACCATCGTCAAGACTTCATCTGGATTCAACTTTGACCCCATCGTTGGCTCCGTTGTCATGACAACCCCAATTTTTTGCTCTCTCCTACCGCAATTTCTGAAGCTACTAGTTAGCTAGTTAGTTGAATTAACAATGGCAGAAGATCACATAATTGTGGAAAACTTGTTTGGCTGACGACCGGGCAGATTATAAAGATGCTGTTAAAAAGGCAAATGCCTGGAAAGCGGACATTCTCAACACAGACGGTAAGTAACAGCTAAAACATCGTTAGCATGGATAATCACACAGCATGTTAGCAAGCAGATAGACAGTTTTGTAATGTTGCAATCAAAACAGTAACGTGACTGACTTGACTGGCAGCTTCTCTGTCTGTCCGTCCGACGTCCGTGTTGCATTAATCCATGTGAAAATATCACAACACATCCTGCTCTGTGATGTGTTCTCCTCTCACCTGGGTGTTTATACTTTTTATGAGCGACAGCGTCCAAACACGTTCAGCGATGCCCGTCGGGCTATGATAAATCACTGGACTCTAAACTGCCCTTTACAAAGAGGACACGTTTGTGTTTTGATGTCCCTGTGTGTGTGTGTGTGTGTGTGTGTGTGTGTGTGTGTGTGTGTGTGTATCTACTCTGGTGTCCTTGTCTCCATGGTCGCTGGCCATAGAAGTCCAGTGCTCCAGTGGGCGTGTCCAACGGGTCGGGGGTGGGATAAGTCACTCCAGCCTGGAACAGCCAACCAATCAACAGAAAGTATTAACACTGTCTACTCTATAGAGAGGCAAAGTGAATGTCACTTGCTGCTTTTCTCTCTGTACCAGGCGCTGAAAAAATATGAATGGTGATGAACGGAGAATAAGGTTACTTTTTTTATCCCGTTTTAATTGGGCCATGGGGTGCCAACGTTAATTTTGTCAATTTAAAACATAACTTTGCATGTCAAGAAAGTTGCAGTTTGTCACCAAACTGTTGGACTATAAGTTATAAATCAGAAAGACTACATACACTGTCGCCTAAGTGACGTCACTTTATCTACCGGCAAAGCTGAAGACCGGCGACATGCCACGAGCTTCCACAAGCTATGAAGTTTTGAGACGAAACTAACCCCTACGTTTCAGTTTGACGACAAACTGCGACTTTCTTGACATGCAAAGTTACGTTTTAAATTGACAAAATTAGCATTGGCACCCCGTGGCATAATTCAAACGGGATAAAAAAAAAATAACGTTATTCTCCGTTCACTGCCATTCATATTTTCTTCAGCACTGGTACAGGGAGAAAGCAGGAAGTGACGTTTCACTTTGGCTCTCTATTAACAAGCAAACAGCTTTAGGCCGGAGATATGCTTGCTGGTGGCTATGCCCCTGCATCCGTTTGGAGCATCGGTCGTGCACGTCCTATCCATTAACACTGGATAGGACACGCGAGGCAGCCATCATTCGCGCCGCGTGCGTACATGTAGTCAAAAGCAAGGTTATCTCCGCCCTTCAACTGCATTCAGCTGATACTGTACGAGAAAGACGCTAGAATACAAGTTTCCTACTAGAACAGTGGTTCTCACATTTTTGGCCTTCAGTACCCGCTTTACCCGACTACAACATTCTGCTTAGAAAACTGCAAGATGATGCAATGCATGAATATAAACCACCTTTTGAAGAATATAACATTACAAAATAAGAAATGGAGTGAAAGAGTTTATTTATGATTTATTTTAACGTTACATTTATTTTCATGATTTATTGTAACATTTTGCGTGCGTGCATGTGTGATCATTGTGTCATGTGATCATTGTGTCATGTGATCATTGTGTCATGTGATCATTGTGTCATGTGATCAGTGTGTCATGTGACCTGGCAGAGCTGCTGTGCCTGCAGCTTCCTGTCCTGGCTGTAACAGGCAGCCTGCTGGTAGTAGAAGCCGGGGTTCTGCGTCTGGATGGCTGTCAGACCCAGTTTGATGGCTTCATCAAACAGCTCCCCAAATGACTGGAACCTAGAAAGAAAGAAAGAAAGAAAGAAAGAAAGAAAGAAAGAAAGAAAGAAAGAAAGAAAGAAACTGATTGGTACAACTGGTTGGTTGGTCGTTTGTTTGGGGGGGGGGGGGAATAGCATGATCCTCTGTGAAACTCATCGCTGTCAGGTGAAAAGAAGCACATGTCAGTGTTTCCCACAGGATTTTGAGTATTTGTGGTGGGGGACCGCAGACCCCCTAGGGGGGTGCATACTCCCCCGCAAGATTTTTTTTTACATTTTAAAGTAAAATGCATGAATTTGGTGTACTTTGAGAAAGTTTAAGAGCAAAATTTAAATGCTAGATCTATGAAGAACATGTCATCATTACTGTGCTGTGGGTTTACAATGACAAACTAAATTTCTCCCTATAGGTCAGGGATACTCAACTTGCTTTGCCACTTTCACATAGAAGGCGAGGGGCCAGTTAATAAACAAACAATATACATTTTTCTGTAGCGGATTGTAGGTTAGATAGATAGATAGATTTATTTGATGATCCGTTTAAAAAAAAATGCCATACATTAAATGTACATGCAATTCCAAAAAGGCATCAATGATAACACAAAAAGTAGATAAAAACTTAATTCCGTTGTGGTCCTTGGTCTTAGACATACAGTACATTAAATATACAGACATTGCACCACACATACTGTAGTTTCATAATAAAATCTGGCTATCTAGTACTAAAACATTACAGCATAACAAAAGAAGACCAACCAATACAATACGCCATTTCTGCCTAGTCCCTTACTCAGGAACCCTATCTAGCAGCCACCTCTTAAGTTTAACTTTAAAGGTGCTTTGACTTGAGGCCTCCTTAATATCCAGTGGGAGCAGATTCCATTCACTGGGCCCCTGGAAAGCAAAGGAACATTGGCCAATTTTCAGTTTGCACCTAACTGACTGTAGGTTGGCTGGGCTAGCTCTGGTGCTGTGGCTGTGTGCTTCTCCTACTCTGGTGAGGTAGTTTGTGAGGTATACTGGGGCCCTATCCATGACTATCTTATGGACCATTGTAAGTCTAATCTGTGCCACCCTGGCCTCCACAGGTAGCCACTTTAATTCCTGTAGTTGGTTCCTGCCCACGTGGTCACGTGGACCGCAACCCAAAACCACCCTGACCAGCTTGTTCTGAGTTACCTGGAGTTTTTGTTTACTACCCTTTGTCAGCCCGCTGTACCATGCCAAAGAGCCATAATCAAGGTGAGGCTGCACAAGGCTGTTTGCTAACAGCCTAATGCTGTCTCTGTCTAAGAGATTGGCCTTCCTTGCTAACAATCTGGTTCTTGCATTAACTTTGCCCACTACCTGGAGAGCCATTTCTTCACCTCCAAGACTGTTATCTAATATGCAGCCCAGATATTTTACTGATGTTTTGGCTTTTATAACCTGCGAGCCTAGCTCAACTCTGAGTTCAGGGGTCCTCCTAAGCCTGGGTTTAGAACCAAATAGGATAGATTCAGTTTTGCCCAAGTGTAAAGAAAGTCTGTTGTCAGACATCCAAGTGCTAACCTTAGAGAGCTCCTCCCCTAGCTGACCTTGTAAAGTGTCAATGTCCTTGTGTGCTAGGTTTTTGGGGTGTCAGCCGGAGTTTAGGCTGACAATGTTGTGCACACCGGATAGTTAGTTAGGTTAAGTTAGTTAGGTTAAGTACATACATAAGTGCCTGGGTAGCGAGCAGATGGCGGTATTTGACAATTTAGCAGCTAAATCATAGATTATTGAAAGATATTCCATATTCCATACTGAAATGCTATAACAGAAGTATTGGCCAGAATGACATGAACATTTATTGGACACTTATTCAGCGGATATCTTGCGTTCAGGTGCACTGTAAAAATATATATATATATATATATATATATATATATATATATATATATATATATATATATATATATATTTATTTATTTATTTATTTATTTATTTATTTATTTTGGTCAACATCTTTTTGTGGTGGTCAAAATCCTTTTGTGGCGGCCCGCCACAAATTCCTTTATGTATGGGAAACACTGCATGTATCAGAGGAAGCATGTATAGTCTACAACTCTCCCAGATGGGCAGAGGGTGTGGAGCGACGACTGGGACAGCAGGGAGAATTAGTACAATTGGAGAGAAAACTGCGTATTTGTGTTGCACATTTCATACACAGACAGGGTTCTTGCACCATTTTTTTAAGTCACATTTTTCAGAGGCAATTCATTTACATAAAATGGATAAAAGGAAGAGAGCAGAGTGTTACAAAGTAAATTATAAAACGGCTCTCTCAAATCAAGCAATCTGATTGGTTCACAGCCATTGTATAATTCCAGTAACCGAGTTCAATAACCCATGGCCATGGGTTATTGGTTGTCCAAATAGTCAGTGACTGGAAGTCACGACTAGCGAGGGTCTAGAATAGTGTGTGCTGCTACTTTTTCACCTGCTTCTCAGGAAATAAAAAAATGTGTTTTAAGTCACTGGAACATCTTGCAAAGTGACCCCCAAGTGGGCCATTTATTTGGCGAGCCTCCCTTGTTTGCTCAAAAACGGGCTAGAAATGTACGGGATATGATCGTTAGAGCTGACTGCTACACACGCCCCCCTGGCCCCTCCCATTTTTTGTCTGATGTACAGAATGGTAATTTTCCTTGCTTTAACTGTATTCAATGTAATGCTATGATCAGAGGAGAGACATTCTTCCATCCTCACTCTGGAAGAAAGTACTCAATTAAGAGTAGGATCTCGTGTAAAACTAAATTTGTTGTGTATCTATTGAAGTGTCCATGTGGGCTAGTATACATTGGAAAAACTATCAGAGAGTTGAAAACTCGCATTTCAGAACACAAGAGTAGCATTAGAAACAGAGATATAAAATCCTCTGTCGCCAGGCATTTTAATGAGTTTGGTCACGACGTGTGTTCCCTCAGGTTCCAGGGTATAGAACAGGTCAGTCCACTGAAGAGGGGGGGTGACAGAGACAAGGCCTTGTTACAAAGAGAGGCATTTTGGATACATACCTTACAGACAGAACACCCCAAGGGCTTGAATGAAGAACTTTTGCTAGGTTGTTTTCTTTAGGGGGTGCGTCGGGTGGATGTGCTGTGGGTTCACGCATGATGCTCTTGCACTGTAAGGCAGTGTGGGAGCGTCATGTGTGGACCTGCAGTATCTCTATCCGATGCATTCACTTATATGCATTTTATTATGTATTTTTCTAATTCTATTTTAATATTTTCTTACTGATTTTTGTTATTCTAATATGTTGACTTTCCATCTGTGCTTATCTAACACAAGTGTGGCCATCCAGCCTCATTCTTCTCGTTTGCAAAACATTATTGCATTCCTGCTGTGTAATATATACAGACTTATATACAAGTATACTGTTTAAAATTGTACCTTTATCTCTTTTTTGATATTCTCTGATGTTTTTGATATTATATTCGTTGTTATTTTATGTTGTGAGATATTTCCAGTACTTGATAATGTAATTGATTGTACTTCCGGTTTGACACTATTTATACGTCATGTCCGTCTTCTGTCAGCACAATGCTGAAGAAGGCTCACGCCGAAACGTTCATTGTCAATCTGCTTGAAGGTAAATAAAACAACCCAAAATGATTTATTTTGAGTGCTGTTTTTTTGCCCCTCTCATGGGTTATTGGTTGCCATGGCAACTCTCTTACTAAGAGAGTAATAATAAGGCTTACCTCAAATGACAACGTAGAAAAAAAAATGGCGGAGACAGCTGTCAGATCCTTGTGAATCGATCTTCGCTTATAACTTTACTAATACTTCGCAGAAAATGATGTTTTGTACAAGAATAGATGCGGGCTAATGTCTTCTTTGCAAAAGAAAGGCTGTTAACCCCGCATTTAACTCCGCATTTAACCCCGTAACGTTAGTTGGTGTCAGCTTTGCAGAAAGCATTCAGCTTCTCAACAAGCGCTGAGAATGCAGCGCTGCGGCTCGAGCTGCCTGTCGGGGTTTCCAGAAAAATCTCAGCTACTCAGCAAGCGCCAGGATTGGCCAATGTCAACTTCAGTCTCCAGAACGATCCAATCAAATCACCCGCATGTTCTTGCGGTCCCGCCTTACAGTAGTGTTTCAACTGACTCTATCAGAATGACATGCCAGTCGGAGTCGGACTTATAGTATTATTATTATTATTATATTATCATACTTGGAAACCGTTTTATAAAAGCAATATAGCACTCGAGCAGCGTGTGTTGTGGAATATATCCAGCTGATAAACTGTTATCCCACTCGGCCTGCGGCCTCGTGGGATAACAGTTTATCAGCGGGATATATTCACCACAACACACTTGCTCTCGTGATATATTGCTTAAACATAAGATCCAAAAGACCACAGTGCAAAATTATTAACATATTTTTACTTTGTGAGTGAAATCATAATGCAGTATTTTATGTTAGCACTACTTCTGGAAGTTTGAAACTACTGCGACACTAACTTTCTCTTGGTGTGTGTGTTTGTGTGTGTGTGTGTGCGTGTTCTCTGGGTTGACAGACGACGTGTGTGTCTTACTGTTTGGACATCCAGGCCGTGTGCTCGAAGGCTAGCTCTGCACTGCCGATCTTCTTCTTACACAGGTCAATGTGCTTCCTGAACTGGGCGATGGCGTCCAGAGGGGTGTTGTGCTGGAAGCACAGACGACAGATCTACAGACAGACAGAGAGAGAGAGAGAGAGAGAGAGAGAGAGGGGGGGAGAGAGAGGGGGAGGGGGGTGAAATACAGGGGCAATAAGTGCAGACTGCGTATGTACTTTGGCTTATGTAAAGTTGTTAATATAGCCTCAAGCAAAAAACACTGAGTCAGCCCATTCAGAAGTCAGACTTTAAATTCTGATGCTTTATACAGTGCGTTCTTATGTACCCCTTGAGCTGTTTTGCCATTCCAATAGTTCCCCCTCACTCAAAGTGGCACAAAGAAAACACTGAGTGTGGTGGATCACCGGACGTACGAGTAGCCTAAATCCATACTAAATATATGTGTCACTGAACTGCCGGTGTCTGGGCTTGGCCTCTTATTTCCTGTTTCCTGGAAAAACCGAGGCCATCTCTACAGCCACCGCTGTGTTTCAGCCAGGAGGGGGCTCAGACTTACACACACACATATACACACATGGACCCTAAGGACTCCAGTCATAGGCCAACACACATGGTCACGCACGCACTCCCCCAAACCCCACCCCCCTCCCGCCCCCCTCCCGCCCCCCCTCCCCTAAAGCCCACCCCCCGCCTTCAGCAACTTCCCCCCGCTTTCGCAACCCCCCCCCCCCCCTTCCCTCCCACAAACCAAGCTGGCGCTGAAATGGCAGCCTCCTTGGTGTCGTGGTGTGGGTTGTCTTTGCTGGTAATCCTGTACACTTACAACAAATGTATTTGTATTGTATAATATTGAAGTGTGCCTTTATTACTCTTCAAATTAGTAATAATGTGAATTCTGAGTGTATTTCATTTAAATGCTTTGTCCAATCCAAATTGCTGGCGCTGTTCAATGGCGACCCGGTTTTGCTCTCCGACTCTGAGAGCGAACCAAGCAGAATTTCGCTTGTGATACTTGTACCATGAAGTGACAATAAAGATTATCTTATCTTATCTTATCTTATCGACCCTATGAAACATACCTTATAGACCGTGTGAAACATACCTTATAGACCGTGTGAAACATACCTTATAGTTGATAAATCCAGCCATTGTTTTGATCTCCAAGATGTTGGTCTCGTGGGCTCTCAGCTCATGGACAAGACTGTATGCTGTTCTGTAATACCTGCGCGCATGCACGCACACACACACACACACACGCACGCACACGCACACACACACACACACACACACGCACGCACACACACACACACACACACGCACACGCACACACACACACGCACACGCACACACACACACACACACACACACAGAGGGAGGGCAATGAGCAATAGCCACAAGCCTAGGGATGGGATATTTTTTTATTTTTTTTCCTACAAAAGATGAAAATAAATTAATAAATTAATGAATTAATAAAAATTATAATAATAACAACTATTTTCCTGAACTGCACACGGAGTATTGACACAATTCACAGGTCAAATTTCAATCAGATTTCCTAACACTGATTTTTCCCCCCACTCACTTGAGGGAGAAGAGCTTTTGTTGATAAAGAAATGAGATGATGAATTGTGATGGAAGGCCAAAGCCAAAAGAGTCCAGTCTGCTTATTTTACGCAAGTTTCTTATCGCGAGGTGCGGTCCCTTTTCTGTAGCCTGGCCCCGCCCCCTTCCTTGATGGAATCGGCGCTGAAATGTAATGGTTTCTTTCTTCCTTGGCCCGTGCTGCCATACCATACCATACCACCGTGCTACATCCTTCCACCAAGTTTCATGAAAATCACAGTTTTTCACTCATCCTGCTAACAGACAGACAGACAAATGGCACCGAAAACATGACCTCCTTGGCGGAGGTAGAAATCCAACTAAAAATATCAACCAAATAGTCGACAATTACTTTTTTGTTTTTTTGCTTGACAGCTGGCCACACTGCTTAAAAAAAAAAGAAGAAGAAGAAGAAGAAGAAGAAGAAGAAGAAGAAGAAGAAGAAGAAGAAGAAGAAGAAGAAGAAGAAGAAGAAGAAGAAGAAGAAGAAGAAGAAGAAGAAGAAGAAGAAGAAGAAGAAGAAGAAGAGGAGGAGAAGTGGCCTTCGTATCCATTGTGGGTGGATGGGTTGAGACTTACTTGAGAGCGTTCTGCGTGTCCTGCTTGAGTTCACTGAAGAAGGCGATTTTAAACTGGTGTCTGACAAACAGCAGCTACACACAGAGAGAACACAGCATCAGAACAAACATGGCAGGTACCTAGAAAACCAGTTATTATGTTCATGTGATTTAAGTTGTATGCCTCCACCAACAAGTCAAGTTGCAGTTTCCATCCATGTCTGACACATCAAATAATGTCATGAACACTTTGAAAGAATTGACTCAAAAGGTATTTATGACATGTTGTTGTTTTTGTGTGAAATGGAGATTCCTCTGAATAAATAAAGGTAAAAAAAAAAATCTGTTTGGCTCCACGGATCAGTCTGGCGTGGACCTCTACCCGCCCACAGCAATTTCCACAAATTAGAATGTAACTGGGCCCAGTACACGCGCAGCACGCGCTCTAACACTTGGTAGTGCAATCCTAAGGGAACAGTTTTTGTTAGCGGAGACAAATAACGGACAGAAATCACCTGTTGTTGCAAATTACTTGAAAGAATAGCTTTGTTTATGCTGTACAACTGTTGTATAAAAGCAATATCACATCGGAGGTTGTGATGTTATACTCTTAATACGGCTGTGATTATCTTCGGCAGTCAGCCTGCGGCCTCGTACACACTCCTTTAAAGGGATACACACACAAATGCTGCATCAGGTATCAATGTGTTAAACATAACCGGCCAATCAGGGCAAAATAGTAATGGCGTCTCCCGAAGCAATGAGCACTAACATTAACGTTAGTAGAGTAGACAGAAGCAATGAGCGCTAACATTAACGTTAGTAGAGTAGACAGAAGCAATGAGCGCTAACATTAACGTTAGTAGAGTAGACAGAAGCAATGAGCGCTAACATTAACGTTAGTAGAGTAGACAGAAGCAATGAGCGCTAACATTAACGTTAGTAGAGTAGACAGAAGCAATGAGCGCTAACATTAACGTTAGTAGAGTAGACAGAAGCAATGAGCGCTAACATTAACGTTAGTAGAGTACACACAGGCATAAGTGCCGTTATTGCAGCAATAGACTCAATAACAACAATTAAAGAAGAACAAGAGTATGCACCAGTGGAGTTTCTCATCTGACTGAATTTGGCGACACTGATTGGCTGAAGGAGTTGTTTGGCAAGGCAAGTAGTCCCACCCACTGAAATCTCTGTGGGTGGGTCCAGACTGATACGTAGAGTGAAAGATGTGAGGTCACGTCAAGCTAAGCTATGACTATATTATGACTATATATATGTATGATTCCAGTGAGAAACATGCTGTCTTCACTTAGAGACTCTTTTCTACAGAGGGGAACAGAGGACTGAGAGAGAGCTTCATCACATGGTGCAACGACCAATCACCTGAAGCTCAATATAAGCTAATCCAATGAGCTACCAGAGGAACGGGAGGGCACACCCCCTGTGCTGCTGGGGAAGTGAAGAGGGTGGACTCATACAAGTATCTTGAGGTCCAAATCAATATAATTAATGTGATTCTTAACTTAGGTCAACTTAAATGATTTTGCCGTCAAGTGTCAGCACTTAGACCGTTTTTTGTAGAACGACCCTAGATGGCTTTCTCAGCTACAGTGAGAAGCAAAACATTATGATGTCCCTCCCAGTGAATCTGACTTCTGAACTTTTACATATAAAAATGTCATCCCTTCATCATTTTATCCTATTAGACATGTGTGTGAAATGTGGTCATAATTAGGGTATGAATTCTTGAGTTATGAACAAAAACTGTATTTGTGAGGTCACAGAGACCTTTGACCACCAAAGTGTAATCAGTTCATCTTTGAGTCCAAGCAGACGTTTATGCCAGATGTCATGAAATACCCTCAAGGCGCTCCTGAGATATCGTGTTCAAATGGGACGGACTTGAGGTCACAGTGACCTTGAACTTTGACCACGAAAATCTAATGAGTTCATCCTTGAGTCCAAGTGGACATTAAGTGCCAAATTTGAAGAAATTCCTTAAAGGCGTTCCTGAGATATCGCATTAACGAGAATAGGACCTAGTGAAAATAATGCATCAAATGAAAGATACGTCTTTGTTGACAAATTTACATGTACAGGTTTGAAGGAGATATACAAGTGCAATTATGATCAAAGCAATCCTAAACATCTGTCTAATATATACTGTCTAATATATATTTGGCTTAAGCATAACACAGACACTGAAGTCTGTGTGTGTGTGTGTGTGTGATAGAGATGAAACGATATGAAAATTTCACATCATGATTATAGTGACCAAAATTATCAGAGTTATCAGTATTATCACGGTATTGTTAAAATCAGGGTTGTCAAAAATAATCGATAATAAGATGCATCACGATGCGGACGTGCACGATTCTGCATCGATTCCCAAATGTCAAAAATGTATTATTAAAAAAATAATAATAATAATAATAATAATCGAATAAAATATAATGGAAGTACATGCATTTGTTTATTTTAATTATGGATCATAATACAATGCAATTCCAAATGCACTTTTAAAAGTAGCCACACAGTGAGAAAAAATAAATCATGTATTGGGGAAAAAAAGTGATGCCTCGATTGAAGATGCATCGAGACGCATCGATAATCGTTTTATAATCGAATCGTAGCCCTCTGAATCGTAATCGAATCGAATCGTGAGGCCAGTGAAGATTCACAGCCCTAGTTCAAATGTGCTGAAATTTTTCAAAAAGTACTAATACACTCACTGAAATCATTTCTCCAAGGCTGCGCGTCTGCGTCTGGGAGACGGTTGCCAACTTTGGTTGATGATGGACCGTATTTACCATGTTTTTCAAAGCGTACGGTTATCGTAAGGAATTTTATCACGGTTATCATTAAAACCGGTTATCGTTTCATCCCTTGTGTGTGTGTGTGTGTGTGTGTGTGTGTGTGTGTGTGTGTGTGTGTCTGTGTGTGTGTGTGTTCCTACCTGGTGTGTGGTCTTGTTGAGGAACTCTTTGTGTGACTTGACTCTGCGGATCTCAGTGTAGTAGTATGTCTGAGAGTGTTCATAGAAGGCGTTCTCCAACCTAGAACATCACCAGGCAGAGTCAACTTACATGAGCTGTGGCTCAACCTGCATTTGATTGTAAAGGTAGGGTGTAAAGCTGACGTCATCTTTACATGAATACAGTACCTACCTGATAATATAGCCCACCAGGTGGTCAGTGAGTGAATAGCTCCTACCTGATAATATAGCCCACCAGGTGGTCAGTGTGTGAATAGCTCCTACCTGATAATATAGCCCACCAGGTGGTCAGTGTGTGGCAGGACGAAGAGGCTCTTTCCAGACAGATCACAGGCATTACAGAGAGATGCTGCTCTCTCTGACGCCACCAAGTCCTCTCCTGCACACACAACAGGTTCATGATGATCAGGTTTAGGTAATAGGGACACAGACTAGTCGGCTCACTAGTCCACTATCAAAAGCACTAGTCGACACTGCGCATCATAGTTGACTGAGCAAAGTTGACATTTGTATTGGGTGAAAAAAGTATGATATTTCCTGTGACTGGTCGACTAGTAGTTGACTACTGTTAGTCGATGACTACTCAAATGCAGTAGTCGTGAATGCCCGACTTGGTAACAGGGCCCACAGTCATAAGTTGGGTTTCCATGCAAATTTGAATCGAATTTTCAGAAAGTCGGCAAAAGAAAATGCGGAATAATGCGCGTTTCCATCCGCTGCTATTAGACGAATTATAGAGCTGTCAATCACCTGGTGTTTGAGGCTGTCTGAGCTGCTGATCAGCTGCTAGACCCGATATACAGCTCTATTAAACACATCTGACGTTATTCATTTAAGGTTTATTGATGATCTACAAGTAGACAAAGGTACCATAAAACGCAATTTCTGGATTACCAGGTGCAATTCGGAAAGCATAACATTATAATCCACGGAGCAGCGATAGAAGGCTGAGTGAATGCAATTTAATTCAAGTCTAGAAGTGAGTCGCCTTAAAGTTAATATCCCAGTCTTCTTCTGTTTACCACGACGGGTATTGTGCTGCGTATTTACCATGATTTACCGTGTGTAGCCCTATTGTGTGGAGGCTACACAGCACGTCATATTTTGCAGTGATCAAGGCAAACTGCCTGGTTTTTCAATAGAGACAACAGAATATCGCTTCATCTGTTTCCACTGCACTTATCACATTTTCCTTTTATCGATACACCCGACTTTTCCGCCTCCTTCAAGCGTGAAAACTTTTTTGCGATATTTGGAGGTTTTTGCGAATTTGGCAGTGTTTTCCATTCAGTTTTTTTATGTGCAAATTGACATTTCGCATAAAAACAGGTGGATGGAAACCCGACTATGTATAATAGACACCTTTGCTCAGGTTGCACTATGGATGCCGCCATGTTGCTGCCTTTCTTCAAGAACTAGTGTTGGTAGTAAATGCCACAGTACAGTAATGCAGGGAAAAAGCAATGCCAGGACAGGATTTTTATTTGATTTATTTTGTATTTATTTATTTTGCTGCAGTAGCTACAGTGTCCCAAATTTAACCAGCTACTTTGATTGTTTTACCAGCTGACAAAGTTTTCAGATTCTTGTCAGAAGTCTGTACAAGCTAACTGTCCCCATGTAATGTGGACTAGTGGCCAGCGTTGACACGTCCCACACATGTGATTGATTGTGGCTTTACCTGGAGGCAGAGGGGTTTTCTTCTGGATTAACACCACAGCCACCTTGGTGTTCCGTCCCTGAAGACTGGTCCTAAGAACAGAGACACAATACAGATGTTACAATTCTAAAGATGCTTCCGGTGACCATAAGTGTACAGCAGCCATACAGCCGAAATAACAGACAAGCAACTCTGATTGAGTTGACTGCAAATGGGAATTTAAAGGGTGAGTAAGACGTTCTACTGAAAACAACTTAACAGAGTGGGCTAATAGCCAGTTTAGTTTACACTAAATAAAACCCTTATTACACCTAAAAATCGACTTAATTGCATGGAAAATGTGCAGTAAAACCATGGTAGCTTGTGGCAGTTGGTGCTTTAATTTGTCCTAGTTATTATATTGTCCTAGTTTGGGTGTTACCTGTGTAGACAGAACCCTGTTGGTGCTTTAGTTTGGCTGTTACCTGTGTAGACACAACCCTGTTGGTGCTTTAGTTTGGCTGTTACCTGTGTAGACAGAACCCTGTTGGTGCTTTAGTTTGGCTGTTACCTGTGTAGACACAACCCTGTTGGTGCTTTAGTTTGGCTGTTACCTGTGTAGACAGACGCCTGTTGGTGCTTTAGTTTGGCAGTTACCTGTGTAGACAGAACCCTGTTGGTGCTTTAGTTTGGCAGTTACCTGTGTAGACAGAACCCTGTTGGTGCTTTAGTTTGGCTGTTACCTGTGTAGACAGAACCCTGTTGGTGCTTTAGTTTGGCTGTTACCTGTGTAGACAGAACCCTGTTGGTGCTTTAGTTTGGCTGTTACCTGTGTAGACAGAACCCTGTTGGTGCTTTAGTTTGGCTGTTACCTGTGTAGACACAACCCTGTTGGTGCTTTAGTTTGGCTGTTACCTGTGTAGACAGAACCCTGTTGGTGCTTTAGTTTGGCTGTTACCTGTGTAGACAGAACCCTGTTGGTGCTTTAGTTTGGCTGTTACCTGTGTAGACAGATGCCTGTTGGTGCTTTAGTTTGGCTGTTACCTGTGTAGACAGAACCCTGTTGGTGCTTTAGTTTGGCTGTTACCTGTGTAGACAGATGCCTGTTGGTGCTTTAGTTTGGCTGTTACCTGTGTAGACAGATGCCTATTGGTGCTTTAGTTGGTGCTTTAGTTTAGCTGTTACCTGTGTAGACAGAACCCTGTTGGTGCTTTAGTTTGGCAGTTACCTGTGTAGACAGATGCCTGTTGGTGCTTTAGTTTGGCTGTTACCTGTGTAGACAGAACCCTGTTGGTGCTTTAGTTTGGCTGTTACCTGTGTAGACAGAACCCTGTTGGTGCTTTAGTTTGGCAGTTACCTGTGTAGACAGATGCCTGTTGGTGCTTTAGTTTGGCTGTTACCTGTGTAGACAGAACCCTGTTGGTGCTTTAGTTTGGCTGTTACCTGTGTAGACAGAACCCTGTTGGTGCTTTAGTTTGGCTGTTACCTGTGTAGACAGAACCCTGTTGGTGCTTTAGTTTGGCTGTTACCTGTGTAGACAGAACCCTGTTGGTGCTTTAGTTTGGCTGTTACCTGTGTAGACAGAACCCTGTTGGTGCTTTAGTTTGGCTGTTACCTGTGTAGACAGGTGCTTTAGTTTGGCTGTTACCTGTGTAGACAGAACCCTGTTGGTGCTTTAGTTTGGCAGTTACCTGTGTAGACAGAACCCTGTTGGTGCTTTAGTTTGGCTGTTACCTGTGTAGACAGAACCCTGTTGGTGCTTTAGTTTGGCTGTTACCTGTGTAGACAGAACCCTGTTGGTGCTTTAGTTTGGCTGTTACCTGTGTAGACAGAACCCTGTTGGTGCTTTAGTTTGGCTGTTACCTGTGTAGACAGAACCCTGGTGGTGCTTTAGTTTGGCTGTTACCTGTGTAGACAGAACCCTGTTGGTGCTTTAGTTTGGCTGTTACCTGTGTAGACAGAACCCTGTTGGTGCTTTAGTTTGGCTGTTACCTGTGTAGACAGAACCCTGTTGGTGCTTTAGTTTGGCTGTTACCTGTGTAGACAGAACCCTGTTGGTGCTTTAGTTTGGCTGTTACCTGTGTAGACAGAACCCTGGTGGTGCTTTAGTTTGGCTGTTACCTGTGTAGACAGAACCCTGTTGGTGCTTTAGTTTGGCTGTTACCTGTGTAGACAGAACCCTGTTGGTGCTTTAGTTTGGCTGTTACCTGTGTAGACAGAACCCTGTTGGTGCTTTAGTTTGGCTGTTACCTGTGTAGACAGAACCCTGTTGGTGCTTTAGTTTGGCTGTTACCTGTGTAGACAGAACCCTGTTGGTGCTTTAGTTTGGCAGTTACCTGTACCTGCTGCACATGATCACAAATATCCAAAGTGATGTCATGTGTGCAGTGCACAAATGACATCACTGGTGCACAACTGAACTCAAATCAACTCAACTCTCAATAACTGTCAAACTAAATGAATGCCTCCAAAACTGTTGCTGTTCAACTGCTTGTTGAACAGCAAAACGTTTTGGCGACAGCATACTAAAATACCAGTTATGCAATGGTGGAAGGATTTTCTGGAAGACTGAACTTCATGGACTTTGTGCTGCAGAATGGTGGATCTATTAACAGAGAAACCCAAGGAACCCAGCCTGTTTCCAAGAAGTTATTCATAACAAGTTATTCAGCAGACCATCTCCCCTGCTCACTAACTTTGATGAACTTTCCCTCCAGCTTGCTCAGCTCATTCACTTGGCTGAATGTAGCCTTCACAGGGCTGAATGTAGCCTTCACAGGGCTGAATGTAGCCTTCACAGGGCTGCATGTACCCTTCACAGGGCTGAATGTAGCCTTCACAGGGCTGAATGTAGCCTTCACAGGGCTGAATGTAGCCTTCACAGGGCTGCATGTAGCCTTCACAGGGCTGAATGTAGCCTTCACAGGGCTGAATGTAGCCTTCACAGGGCTGAATGTAGCCTTCACAGGGCTGAATGTAGCCTTCACAGGGCTGAATGTAGCCTTCACAGGGCTGAATGTAGCCTTCACAGGGCTAGATGTAGCCTTCGCAGGGCTGCATGTAGCCTTCACTTGGCTGAATGTAGCCTTCACAGGGCTGAATGTAGCCTTCACAGGGCTGAATGTAGCCTTCACAGGGCTGAATGTAGCCTTCACAGGGCTGCATGTACCCTTCACAGGGCTGAATGTAGCCTTCACAGGGCTGAATGTAGCCTTCACAGGGCTGAATGTAGCCTTCACAGGGCTGAATGTAGCCTTCACAGGGCTGCATGTAGCCTTCACAGGGCTGAATGTAGCCTTCACAGGGCTGAATGTAGCCTTCACAGGGCTGAATGTAGCCTTCACAGGGCTGAATGTAGCCTTCACAGGGCTGAATGTAGCCTTCACAGGGCTGAATGTAGCCTTCACAGGGCTAGATGTAGCCTTCGCAGGGCTGAATGTAGCCTTCGCAGGGCTGCATGTAGCCTTCACAGGGCTGAATGTAGCCTTCACAGGGCTGAATGTAGCCTTCACAGGGCTGAATGTAGCCTTCACAGGGCTGAATGTAGCCTTCACAGGGCTGCATGTAGCCTTCACAGGGCTGAATGTAGCCTTCACAGGGCTGCATGTAGCCTTCACAGGGCTGCATGTAGCCTTCACAGGGCTGAATGTAGCCTTCACAGGGCTGAATGTAGCCTTCACAGGGCTGAATGTAGCCTTCACAGGGCTGAATGTAGCCTTCACAGGGCTGAATGTAGCCTTCACAGGGCTGGACATGCTGCAGTATGCACACAGATCTTATTTCCCCATTTGGAGACTGTCGCTGCAGGCCGCGAGGTGTGACCGGTCTGATCTGTTAACAAGGGCGCAGAAATGAAACTGCGTGCACTGCCAGACGCTCCGTGTCACTTCAGCGTCCGGTGTGTTTGCACCATTATTAGACTGTTCAATAGGGGTGGGAATCGCTGAGTAGCTCACGATACGATATCGTCACGATACTTGGCCCTCGATAACGATATTATCACGATACAGCAATACTGCGATACTGCGATAATCGATATATTGGAAGACGATACATCACGATACCTGTGTAACTGAAGAGAAAAAAATACCCCTAAAAGGCAAGAAGCAGGTATTATGTATTTATTAGCAGAATTGACATGAACTCTCTCAGAGTTCACTCACTCATACCATTTTCGATACCACGGAGGAAAAGTTACACATTAAGTCTTTTTATTATTATTATTAAAACAAGAAAACCTATATAACCTACCTACCTATATAATTTCTAAAAGTAGATATTAATGATCAAACATTTCCATTCATGTAGCCTACAGTATTTATGTTTTTGTTTCAACTACAAACATAAATAAACGTCAACTTTTTTTGTCCCACCCCTACTGTTCAAGTGTCTTTATTAGAAGAATCAGAATCAGAATCAGCTTTAGTGGCCAAGTATGTGCACAACTGCACATACAAGGAAATTGGCTCCGGTCCGCTTAACTCTTATTATACCATGGTCTGAGTGAATACTCGATTCTGATTGGCTGCAAGGTGTCCATTAAAAAGTGATATTGTACAGTGATAATGGACACCTAGCTAAATGGTCTGTTCACCGTTCATATCAATGCGCCATAGTTTCATCAGTGTTATCAGGAGAGCAGTTTGAGCTCTATACCCCCGTTAAGGGTTAATATGACAATTTTGGATGTTGAGAAAAAAATTGACTCGGTCAAAGTAAGTATTTAAATCACCCCTGTGTGCTCAGTTTATCAAAAATAACTCTTATTTACAATTTTGATTTTCGTTTCGGAGATTTTTAACCTCGCGTCACCAGGCTCTTCTCGGCGAGAAAGAGAAGATTTCCCTCGTGCACGAGAGAGAGAGAGAGAGAGAGAGAGAGAGAGAGAGAGAGAGAGAGACAGAGAGAGAGAGAGACAACTCTCTCTGCATTTCACCACATCAGCAGCACACGCAGGGCGCTGCTCTCTCACTCTCACTTCCTGAAAGTCTTCGCTCTTAAATGTTAATATACTTGGCCAATACGTATCTATCATACAAAATAAAGCAAGCTGCCAAACGGTAATGTCTTCATTTAATGTAGAACGCAAAACATCGTTAAACCTGCATTCCTGTAATAAAGTTAACGTTTGAGTCGGCTTTAAAACGGAGCGGGTGGTGGAGGTGGGAGGGACTATTTTATTTCGTGGAAGACTGATTTACAGTATGAATAACAGACATTTAGCCATTTAGATTGCTTTATTTATTACACATGGAAATATAAATGACTGGTCTTATTGTTTTGTTGGCAAGTGACCATGGTATAAGCGGGTTAATGCACTTCGAGGTGTCCATTATCACTTTTTAAGGGACTTCGCGGAGGCAACCGTCCTCGGCTTCGCCTCGGACGGTTCACGCCTCCACGTCGTCCCTTAAAAAGTGATAATGGACACCTCGTCGTACATTAACCCTTACATGTACTCACACACAAAAGAAAAATGTATGCTCAGTCTAAAACAAACAAGAATAACAAACAAAGGATAATTAAACATTTACATTAACTACTATATACAATTCAATAATAATAAGTGTATGAAAAAAGCATCTATTTTGAATATGTGTATATGAAAGTAATGTATCTACTGTATCTATGATGAATATGAATTCCTAGGGTGTGTATATATAGATATTAGAGGTGTCACGATACACTCAGTTCACGATACGATACAATATTTTAACAATATTTTTTTGCGATCGATTTGTAAGTTGAGGGGGCATCCTCCACGCTAATTTGAGTAATTTCACCATTTTCATCCTCCGTGTCTGTAACGTCCCTCGTCTGTTCAAACAAAGCAATGAAAAGGAGAGCGAGCATGCAATCAGATGCAGATCAGTGCCACCATGTTCAGCTTCTTTTTCTTGCGATATGAGATTTCATCTCAACGATACATATTGTCACGTTTTGATATCGCGATATATCGTGGGACGATATATTGTGACATCCCTAATATACATATATATATATATATATATTATATGGATAAATAAGCTACGTATAAGTAAGCTACATGTATAAACAATCAGGTATCAGATATTGCACAGATATTAAAGTGCAACATGTTATTGTTGTTCATTTACCCCCAACATGGTCACTTACTCTAAGTTGTTGTGGATAAGAGCTTGGATGTAAAACAATCATTACAAACCATTTTCAAGATTTGATATTAAGAAAATCTGCTTTCTGAATTGAGGGACTTAAAGCAAGTAGAACATAGGCCTGACTCACTGATGGAGAGACACAGACAGACAGACAGACAGACAGACAGACACACACAAGGGCTGTGAATCTTCACTGGCCTCACGATTCGATTACGATTCAGAGGGCTACGATTCGATTCGATAACGATTATCGATGCATCTCGATGCATCTTAAATCGATGCATCACTTTTTTTCCCGAATACATGATTTTTTTTCTCACTTTCTTTTTTCTCACTGTGTGGCTACTTTTAAAATAAAAGTGCATTTAGAATTGCATTGTATTATGATCCATAATTAAAATAAACAACTGCATGTACTTCCATTATATTTTATTTGATTATAAAAAATAAAATAAAAATAATAATAATAATAATAATAGATTTTTGACATTTGTGAATCGATGCAGAATCGTGCAGGTCCGCATCGCGATGCATCTTATAATCGATTATTTTTGACACCCCTAACACACACACACACACACACACACACACACACACACACACACACACACACACACACACACACAGAGACACACACTCCTACCTGACAATCTCCACTTTAGTGGCACACTCAGACTGTTTCTCCTTCCACGTTGGGTCGTCCCAGTCCAGCTCATAGAACAGAACCACCAGAGCCGGCACCAGGTTCAGGTGTTTGTTCATCCAGCCTGTCTTCAGGATGCCTTTAGGGATGTACCACTCATACGAGGTCCGCTGGAGAGGGAGAGACAAACGACAGTATAGAGACTCACACAAATGTCTACATTGTACAACATACAGCAGCACTGACGTGTGGTAAATGGTAAATGGCCTGCATTTATATAGCGCTTTTATCCAAAGCTCTTTACAGTCAGTAGGTACATTCACCCATTCACACACCGATGGCGGCAGGTTACCACGCAGGGTGCTGGCACACCAACGGGAGCAATTTGGGGTTCAGTGTCTTGCCCAAGGACACTTCGACATGCAGACTGGAGGAGGCGGGAAACGAACCACCGACCTCTTTTATCCAAAGCGATTAGTGGACGACCCGCTCTACCTCCTGAGCTACAGCCGCGCATTATGTGCTCAGTAGCTCAGTAGCCTACTGTGGCTATCGTTTCTTTTGATTGACTGATTATTACTATAAAGAGGACTTTCCTTGGTCTTCTTTCTGCAGCCAGCCAGCTGG